>NC_054706.1:56249406-56549406 GCF_016097555.1 Gigantopelta aegis
GGGTGAAATAATTACAGTTGATCTATGTAATGACTAAGGCGGTGAGTTTGTGTTATAATGAAACTAGTTAATACACAGCATAAGAAGTATAGCACTATGTCACAAATAGTAATTTGGTGGATGTAGTGGGGTGTTTTTTAGCAGGGTACGCCTCACTTTTGAACGTGCAATAAGGTCACATTGTAATTTGTATTACCATCGACGTCCCAAACTGCGTTCACCTAACGATAAAAACACGAATACGATATTTACGGAAATATTATTCTACATTTTCCAGCTACGATACCTGAAACAAAATAGATTGCAATCAATTAACGTAAAAAAATCAACAATGTGGATGTAAAATAAATTCATTATAGTAAACAAAAGTGAAACACCCTCCGGTAAACAGGAAAGAGTGCGACGTTTCTAACTACGTTCAGGCGCATGCGTTTGCAAAAAATATCGTAACACGTATTAGTCATTTTTCATTTTTAAGGCCACTACATGAAAAAATATATGTTTCTTAAATATGCACAGTTGACAAAGACTTAGTTTTTAAAAGGAAAAATTCAATTTGTCAAGCGTTCTGGTCCGGTCAGACTCAGAGTTTTATCAGCACCCATCGCTAAAACTTGATGTAAGTACTGATAGGCATTATGTAACATGTTTATACCAGTGAATAGTTTGTAAAATATAAAAATTTTAATGAATTGATTCATAATTAACACAATTTATACACTCAAAATTATTTACAATTATTATGAATGGATTATAAATACTATTCACTACAATAGAGGCACAAAAATGTAGCATACCTTTTGCAGATCGAATGTAATAATTGAAAACAAATTCTAACAACAAGAGTCTTAAAAATCATAAAAATTAAATGCTTTCGCCTTGTTGATCTGGCACGTGTGAAGTCATGTAACATGCACCGAATGTTAATTCATGTTTCTCCATTTTAAGTCAATGTCTACGAGTCATGTGGACCCGATATCAGTATTTTAAGGAATAAACAAAAACGACTTAGTAAAATTAATGGTTTTAGAGGTTTGTAAAGTTTTGTATTTAGATGCTTACTTTTCTGAACTTTATTGTTTATGAAAATGTTCCTAAACTGAAGAAAAACCTCATAAATGAACAACATGCCGATGACAACAAATCGGATGTTGATTGCGCGAACTGTTCACGAGAAAACAAAATGAACGGAATTTGAAGCATAACGCAGTTAGGGACGTTGATGATATAACATTGTTTGCTAATCAGTTAAAGGCATAACACAAAGACAATTACAATTTTAATACACGAGTGTGTGGTATAAATTAACTGTCAACCTCAACATTATTGTCGGCTTCCATCATATAAGATGCCAGTCAGACACCATGTTTTTACTAGTTTGTAACACAAAACAGCTGACCTGGCACACCATCCCTCCACTGTCACTGAGACTATAGTCCTTCTCACAGGAAACACTTTTTTATATACTATGGAATTTACTGCAAGTTATTTCTTTCTGAGACCATTTATTTCTAAATTGAACATAAAAATAGTTGGGGGGGGGGGGGGGTTGTTAATCTCTAAAACACTTTTACTTTTCTTTTTACTTCAAACTAAAGTCTGAACCAAATTGTTAACAACTATGATAAATTACTTTCCTAACTTCAAATACTGTTACATTTACCCCAAATTTTGTCCAGACACAAGTTGTGATAAAAAACATCATATTGACACAGATTCCACATATGAGACTGTAACAATGTCACCAGTATCGAGTTCGTTGAGATAGCATAGAGCAAAATACATGCAGTATTCTGCTGTGTGTTCTGCTTTTTTATGGAATACTCCTCGAGAGGGGTGAAAGCCTCCAAAGTATGTGACATAATTAATATAAAATTAATGATCTCTAGTGGTATCTTTAAACAAACAAATACTAATTTAAAAAAATTAATATGATGTCATGCCGTTTGCTTTTATATCATAAACATGTTAGATTAAGTCATATCCTTTCACCCCTCTTGGAGAATATTCTCTAAAAAGTCAAAATGGCAGCTGGCACAAAATTACATGCTTTTTTCCCTATGTGATCTCAGCGAAGTCGATATAGCAGACACGGTTATCATCTAGTATGTGGAATCTGTGTCATTGTAATGTTTTTTTCAAGATTTCTGTCTGGACAAAATGTGGGTAAAATCTAACAAAAAATAAAAGTAGGAGAGCAATTTATTGTAGGTGTTAACATTTTGGTTTAGACATTAAACAGAAATTATTTACAAAACACATTTTTGTAGGATGGGACGGACTATATAGTTCAGTGATAGCATGGCTCAAAATAGGAAGTAAAATATGGCCTGCTGTTGTTTTTTGTTTTTTAAATAGGCCAAAAGAAATATGGCCTGCCTAGAAAACATATGGCCTGATGGAAATAAGACAGCACAGGATAGTACAGAGTTTGGGACAATGCAGTGGTGTAGGAAGGTGCCAAAAAGTGTGTGTGTGTATTTATACACTTTTACACTATTATAAAGCAAATATAAAGCAAAATATCTGAAAAGTGGGGGGCACATGCCTCCTTGCCCACCCCAACTCCCTATGCCAGTACAATGTTTGAAAAATTGGGACCTCGAAACATATTCTAAGGAACTTTATAATATAATAGAATCAAAAGCTACATGAGAATGAAAAATGACCTCTGTTTTGTTGTAATTTTTGCAGGTGAATTTCTACTTAAACCGGCTAGGTCTAAAAGTTTGACTGCTTTACACTTTTCACAGCCCGCTATTTTGAGCCATGATATGATAGTAATTCTTAGCTCCTTTTAGCATATGAATTCATATGATATCATTATCGTAATATCTTAAATGGCTCCCCATAATTTTCGTTATTAATCAATCTTATTATATAATGTCTAAAACAGTCCTCCACTTCTGAGATTAAAACATATTTATGTGACCTAGATTAGTGAATGTTGCTAAAAGATATGAAGAATGGCATGTGATGGTAAATAGTTTTTATTGTGGATGGTCTTTTTTTAAGTACCGTATTTCCTCTAATAAGTGCCTGGACTCCATTAAGCGCTGGGTCTGTAACACTTTGTAACAAAATAAACGCCGGGTAAGACAGTTGAGAACTGATTACTCCCTGGCATAATTTTAAAAAACACAAAAAGTTATTAAAAATTACAGGTCCCTTTTTATCACTTCCTGTCTCAAAAAAATATCTCCAACAAGTGCCAGGTCTGCGACCGAAATAATTACGGGCCTGGGTACTTATTAGAGGAAATATAGTAGTTAAATAATGAATATTAGTGATGTTCTAGTGATCGATTATAATGATCAATAATAAAAATCCATATTTGATTGTGTGTGAAAATGTTAACTGTAAATGTTCTTCCAGTGATCGATTATAGGCCTATTGATCGATAATAAAAATCCATATTTCATTCTGTGGAAAAATGTTAACTGTAAATACTCCTCCTGCTCAAATGATGGAATTGATGTAAATGTGTTGGGGTTGTTGTCAGTTTTCATGTACATAAAGTGAAACAAAATTTATTAAGTAGTTATTAACGGTAAAATTGGTTATTTTTATGGTCTGTTCTGGTGAAGACGACAATAGGTGCATTATTTTTTATAAATAAAATTTGTATTATATTCATAAAATTTAAACTTATTATGTAATTGAAAGTTGATCGGTTGATGCAAACCAATGATAACTGATGATCGATGATGAAATCCCAACCGATTCCCATCACTAATAAATGTAGAGGATAATAAATGAGTTTCCAGTTATTTTAAAATTTATGTCCCGAGTGAAATAATTTTTAGTTGTCACAAGCTTTAGCGAGTGACAAATAAAAATCATTTCACAAAGGACATAAATTTGATAATAATTGGTACCGAGTTTGTTATTCTATTTATTACCTGAGCTGTTTTTTTCTTTAAAAGCCTTTATTTTCAACACACACATACTTACATGTATAGAAACTATATAAACCACTTTATGCACTGTTCTGAGTATTGCTATAACTTTGTTATTTAATCACGTTCATAGATAATTTTCAAAAACAAAAGTTCTCTTTATTCTGGTACAAAATCTATAATGAATTGCATTAAAATGGCAGTTTAATTGTTATAAATTTAACACCAAAAATTGACAGACAAACTCTTTAAACTACATGACGTCATTGTGTGTGTTTTGCCAAATCGTGATGACATCATATTTAGTACCGACAAGGTCATTGGTTTGTAAGCATTAAATCATCCAATAGTATTGTTCGTTAGACCAATTAATGCATGATAATTTCTCAGAGAGAAATTACAATTTTTATTTTCCCTGTTATGAGTGCCTGCTGGGGTAATATATATATATATATATATATATATATATATATATATATATATATATATATATATATATATATATATATATATATATATATATATATTGTAGTTGTCAAAAACAATTTTTAAAAACACTACCTCTTCCCTTGTGTGAATATTTTTCAGATCCTGGGGCCACTTGCTTTGGCATTTGGTCTCATGTTGATTTGCTGTGTAGAAAGAACAGACGGGCGTGTCTCTCTCCAAGGTGAGTTCAGTACCAGGGTTTCTGCCAGAGGGTACAACAGGTATACCTAATTTTAAAAAAATTTAAGTTAACCTTTTGACAAAATTGATTTGTTTTGTCATTACTGTGTAATTTGCTTAATCCTAACCCTAAACTTAACCCACTGTGGTTGCATTCAATTCCATAGCGCCATACCCAAACATTTCCTTCTGGCAGAAACACTGAATTACCTTGATGCTGATGAAGGTAATTAATTTAATGTCCAGATATTATTATTATAAAATAAATGAATGTAAAATAGAGTAAACCTGATGACGTCAAATAGTCTGTTCCTGCTGCCTACAGATAATAATAAAGCATCACTTGGGGATCTTTTTATATGCAATTTGTCATAACCAGGAGGTGTTCATACCATAGCCCTTGATAGGGTGTAAGCTGGACGCCAAAACTTAAAAGCCATTTGGCAGATTTGATCAGAAATTATTTAGGTAAATTCAAGTAACATTGAGATAAACAGAATTATTTTTTAAAATAGAAATATGCACCAACAAATGATACACAGCTTTGGAATTTATTTGTACAAAGGTGAAGTAGTAATAATATATATTCGCTTAATTCAATTTTAAATTACTTTTGGCGAATGACAGCTTTAAAAAAAAAAAACATGCCATGACAGTGTGTGATTTTGAGGAGAGTCTGCAAGCCCGAAGTTCACAAAAATCATATAGAACTCTCTAGCTTGGCTAGCATATGAACCTGCATGGTTCGTAAAAATTATTTGTACAAATTACATTGATTCTTTGAAATGACACGGTCAACATATATCTCAAAATCCTGGGAAACTACAGTCTTGACAAGTGATCTTTTCCATGATTTCATGCAAAACATTTAGTGTGGCTTCTGTTCTACTGGAGGCTCACGGCAGGGCTCGCTGGGTTGGTGGCAGGCTCTAAAGATTTACAAACAGGGAGTCCTTGTGACACTTAAATGTTTTAAACCAAAATTGCACACTGCATGAAAAATAAAATTTAGTTTTTTTGTTTAATGATACCACTAGAGCATATTGATTTATTAATTATCAGCTATTGAATGTCAAACATTGGGTAATTTTTACATAGCCGTAGAGAGTAAGCCCACTACATTTCCCATCTGTGGCAAGGGATCTTTTTATATGCACCACCCCACAGACCGTAGTTGCATAGTACATACTACAGCCTTTGATATACCAGTTATGGTGCACTGGCTGGAACAAGACCGACCGTGCATCAGGCAAACTACATCCTACCCCACCCCACCCTACCCCACCCTACCCCACCCTATGGTAGAATGTCTGAGGTGCCAAATTCCATTCAGTCAGTTCACATCAGTTGATTAAAAAAAAAATCCCACATTTTCAAAAGGCTTCAGTGTTTATTTACTTCTTGTTTTAGTTTGTTGGGTTTTTTTTTAGCATTTTGTTTCACTTTTTTTGCATATTGTGTATTTGCTTTGTCTTTCATTGGTGGTTTTTAATACATGTTTTACTGTACCATATACAGTTTTATCCTATAACTTACCCATGTTATCCATGTCATGAACCCGTGATAATTTAGTATTAACCTGGTTAATAATGGTATGCAAATTTGCAAGGTCTCTACGTAAATGTGTTGCTGTGGATGGGTCATTTGTTTACAAGCCAACAAGACCTGTATACCTGAGTGTAACGTTTTCAAATATTTAGTTAAAATGATATTTAGTTAAAATGCGTGACATCAAACTAATTTATGTTAATCATGATGACGTCATATTACCAATGGTGGCGACTTCAGTACTTTGATTTACTAAAAATTGAATTAAAATGTTATTTTAGAAGTGTTATAGGATAAATAGAATTCACTACTCATGTTTTTTAATATGTAAAATATTAACTCCGTCTAGTTAACCGATATTTGTCTCGGTAGAGTCTCGACATATACCGATGAACAAAGACTCAGTTGATATTTTCCATATTAAAAAATACTCGTGATGAATCCTCTATATAGTTGTTCGGTTGCTGCTTCATAATATATTTTTTTAAACTTTTTTACTTTTTTTTTTTTTTTTTTTTTTTTTTTTTTGGTTGGGGTTTTGTGGGGGTTTTGTTTTGGTTTATTTGTTTGGGGTTTTGGGGATGTTTTTTATTCAGCATCAATTGGCTTGCTATCTATTTTAGATGCAAAGGCCCTGTGGAGGCACATGGTGGATGGATTATTTTTTGTGTCACCAAAAGATAGAAAAGCGTTTATAAATCAATGTCTGAAAAAGACGTTTTGTGGCCCACAATTGTTTGACGGCAAACTTGCTGTGTTTCACTGGAGACATGGTGGCATTAACAAGGTGCAGAAGGTATTTATAATTATACATTTATCAAATGTTACTGCATTCCTGGTCACTGGTTACCTGTCACACATTAACACGGTGTAGAAGGTGTTTACTTATACATTTATCAAATGTTACTGCATTCCCTGGTCACTGGTTACCTGTCGCACATTAACAAGGTGTACAAGGTGTTTGCTTATACATTTATCAAATATTACTGCATTCCATGGTCACTGGTTACCTGTCGCACATTAACAAGATGTACAAGGTGTTTGCTTATACATTTATCAAATATTACTGCATTCCATGGTCACTGGTTACCTGTCGCACATTAACAAGGTGTACAAGGTGTTTGCTTATACATTTATCAAATATTACTGCATTCCATGGTCACTGGTTACCTGTCGCACATTAACAAGGTGTACAAGGTGTTTGCTTATACATTTATCAAATATTACTGCATTCCATGGTCACTGGTTACCTGTCGCACATTAACAAGGTGTACAAGGTGTTTGCTTATACATTTATCAAATATTACTGCATTCCATGGTCACTGGTTACCTGTCGCACATTAACGAGGTGTACAAGGTGTTTGCTTATACATTTATCAAATATTACTGCATTCCATGGTCACTGGTTACCTGTCGCACATTAACGAGGTGTACAAGGTGTTTGCTTATACATTTATCAAATATTACTGCATTCCATGGTCACTGGTTACCTGTCGCACATTAACAAGGTGTACAAGGTGTTTGCTTATACATTTATCAAATATTACTGCATTCCATGGTCACTGGTTACCTGTCGCACATTAACAAGGTGTACAAGGTGTTTACTTATACATTTATCAAATATGACTGCATTCCATGGTCACTGGTTACCTGTGGCACAATCTTAAGATGTTCACAAAATGTTTGTCATGACGTACATTTGGTATACCCTTAGTGAACATTGAGTAGTACAGTGAAACCTATCTAAACCCGGGGACCTAATATTTATCTGATTTAGATAGGATCTGGTGTTTATAGGGTCAAATTTTACAATTTAGAAAATTTGGGTTTATGAAACTTGCTTGGTTTTGACAGGATTTGATTTGTTCAGGGTCCAGTTTAGACAAGTTTCACTGTATATGAATTTCAACGAAGTAACATTTTGCATACACACAAACATTTTTATTTTTACTAATCCTTGTACCATTCACATACCCACCTTTTCAAATTTGTATGTCCACCCGGTATACTGGTACATGTATGTTTCCATTAAATTAAATTAAATGGTAATGTATTTCAGCTTCGGTTCTGGAGTATCTACAACTGTGTGTACCGACGGAGCCTCTATAAATGTCCAGGTATGATGTATAGTGCAGAGATAGATGTAATATATGCAGTATTTCTCGGGAATGGGGTGGGGGGGCCAGTGTTTTGCCAGAAAGAAAATTTTGGATATGGCGCCATGGAACTGAATGCAACCACAGTCATTAGTGGGTATGGGGGAAAATGGGTTAAATTTAGGGTTAGGAAAATCATACAGTAATGATAAGAGTAATTAATTTTGTCAAAACTTTAACTTAAAAAACAAAATCTGAAGAAAAAAATTGGGTATGGCACCATACCCATTTTACCCTCTGGCAGAAGCCCTGGGGGCACCTATAGTACTTGAAGTACAGTAGCATGCATTATATATCTATTGTAATTCACTGGGTATTAGCTGACTTTTCAAGTCCTACGATCAAAGCACCTCGGGCAAGCAATCCACTAAACTAATTAAATCCCACCCTCATCAAGGCTTTAATAAAGTTTAACTCATCCAAAAAAGTATGTACATGTAGTTATAAAGTCTGGAGAATTTGTTAAAATCTTTAGTCTGGACTTTAAAAGATTTATAAGCATAGAGTCAAACGTATGAAATGAAGATAAAAGGCAACATTCTGTTCCTCGAGGGTGGGGTGGGGTAGGGTGGGGTTTTTTTTATCAATTCTGTTAAGAATTTTTGTCTTGCTTTTATGAAGGACATGTTTTATTTAACGACGCATTCAACACATTTTATTTATGGTTATATGGTGTCGGACATACAGTGTATGGTTAAGGACCACACAGATATTGAGAGAGGAAACCCACTCAGTGTTTTGGGTATGGCGCTACAGAATTGAATGCAACCAAAGTCAACAGTGTGTGTGTGTGTGTGTGGGGGGGGGGGGGGGGGGCTTCCCCAGAAGGAAAATGGGTTATTTTTAGGGTTAGGGTTAAGAAAATCACACAGTAATGCTAAGAGTAATTAATTTTGTCAAAAAGTTAACTTTAAAACATAAAATGTTCAAAATCATTTGGGTATGGCATCATACCTGTTTTATCCTCTGGCAGAAACCCTGCCGCTGTCGCCACTTCACTCTTTTCGATTAGCAGCAAGGGATCTTTTATATGCATCCCATAGACAGAATAGCACATACCATGGACATACAATTGGTGTAACAAAGGCTGTGGTATATACCATCCTGTCTGTGGGATGGTGCATATAAAAAATCCCTTGCTGCTAATTGAAAAGAGTGGCCCATGAAGTGGCTACAGCGAGTTCTCAATATCTGTGTGGTCTTCAACCATATGTCCAACGCCATATAACCATAAATAAAATGTTTGAGTGCATTGTTAAATAAAACATTTCCTTCCTTCCTATGGGATTTAATTTGGCATAGTCCAAGGTATAAAACTGCTGGTAATTGTGTTTGCATGTTGAGTTGATAAATTATGTTCACGGCTTTACATCTCACTAATTTGGGCACAATGTATATGTTTTATTGTTCCGAGTCTAGCGAGAACTTTAAGCAGCACATTAGCCCCTAATCTAATTAATTGACTTGGATATGAAATGGAAGTGATTTGAAGGGTTGTATTTATTCAAAAATGCATTTTGAGTTATTTCAGGCTAATCTAGGCCTAATATTTCAGTATTTTCTTTAGTTGAAATTGTTTAGTAGTCAATATATTTACGGGTCGGGACGTAGCCCAGTGGTAAAGCGCTTGCTTGATGTGTGGTCGGTCTGGGATTGATCCCCATCGGTGGGCCCATTAGGTTATTTCTGGTTCCAGCCAGTGCACCACAACTGGTATATCAAAGGCCTTGGTTTGTGAGATGGTGCATATAAAAGATTCCTTGCTGCATTAGTCAGAATTACCAAATGTTTGACATCCAGTAACCGATGGTTAATTAATCAATGTGCTCTAGTAGTGTCATTAAACAAAATAAACTTTTTTCCTTTTTTTTCCAATATATTTATGGTTATTTTGGCATACTTATTTTTAGCACATCCTTTACCATTGTGACTTTGATATGCATTCTAAAGCCCTGATGTTACATTATATTACTATCACGATGAGGTGAGATTACAGAATTATTGCTAATTATCATTATAATATATTCATATAAGTTGATGGTGCGTGGAGCGTGTGGTCGAGGTGGACAACCTGCGGTGTGGAGTGTGGTGAGACGGGCGTCAAAACACGGAGCAGACTGTGCAATAATCCCATAGTCAAACACAACGGGCTGCCGTGTCGAGGCCTGAAAGTAATGTCAACACATTGTGTGGGCAGATGTGATGGTAAATCATCGTTAATGGCAGAATACTTAACGTACAGGCAAACCAGTGTTAGGCAGACACCTAAACGAGTATTAAAAACTACCTAAAGGTATTTTGATCTGGTGACTGCTTAATACAGGTTAATGTGTAAAATATTATTAGCTGATTTGATAAAAAAAAGTATGTGGACTTTTTTTTTTTAAAGTGTTAATTCCACCAAATCAATCCCAGGCCTGTAGGAACCACCCTCCCCATCCCTACTCCCTCAAAGACGAAAATGTATGGGGGGTTTTCTTACTCTATTTAAAAAAATATATATATATATATTCCTTGTGCCCCTACCCCCCACCCCCCACCCCACTAGAGGATGTGTGCCCATTCCAGATAATATTCCTATGGGCCTGAATTCCCATAGAAGATCAACAGTCATTGCATGGCTAAAGCTGCTATGATCAGCGTTTCACTATATGTATAAAAAGTGTGAAACCCCTATAAACCGGACAGCCGCTTGACCAAGTAAATGTATAACCTGCAGAGTTGGGGGCAAGGGCCATGCAGTGTCCACTGATTCTCCTCATTTCCGCTGTCTAAATATCCCATTTGTATTAATCAAAATGGAAAGAATAGGTTGAATATACACAGCCTGTTTTTGTATTACATGCATGTAACTATATTCATTTACAATGCTCAAACATCAGTGTTTAAAAAAAAAAAACAGAATTCATAAATTTGGACCTACATGGTTTTCATAATACTAATTTTTATTTTTTATTTTGTTTAAACCCAACCTACGCGGGGGGGGGGGGGGGGGGGGGCAGAGATTCAGGGATTGAAACATGCAACCCCCATTCAAGCGATTTATTTTTTAATACATTTTCCAGCGGAGCATGATTTGAACCCCCCTCTTTAAAGTTTGCTCTACACTGCTAGTCTAGACACACATGCACACACCAATTCCTACACACAGATTCTGGTGTGATTTTTTCTTTCATTTTATAATTTTGGTGTAGGATGTAGCCCAGTGATACAGCCCTCGCTTGATGCGTGGTCGGTTTGGGATCGATCCCCGTCAGTGGGCCCATTAAATTGGGCTATTTCTTGTTCTAGCCAGTACACCACAACTGGTATATATCAAAGGCTGTGGTATGTGCTGTTCTGTCTGCGGGGTAGTGCATATAAAAGATCCTTTGTAATAATGGAAAAATGTAGTGGGTTTCCTCTATAAGACTATTTGTTAAAATTACCAAATGTTTGACATCCAATAGTTGATGATTAAAAAATCAGTGTGCTCTAGTGGTGTCGTTAAACAAAACAAACTTGTCTTTCATTTTGTTGTTTCAGCTACTCATGTAGATGGGATGCAAGAAGCACAGGAATATTTGAGCAAGATTCATTCTAACTTGCCCAATCTTCACGTGGAATGTATTAAACACCACTGTAACTTTGAACGAGTTTCACAGCTCCTCGATGTTGGCAGACGGGTACGAACATTGCCATTGGCTACATAGGAAACAAAAGCTATTTCGTCCATTAATAAATCTGTGTCCATTGTTGTAGCAGAGTTTGACCTGTTATTATTTGCTAAATCACCAATTATGAACTGAAGGTGCTTAAAAGCCACGTGTAATTGAATAATTAGTGCATTAACCTGAATTCACATGCATCCGGTGCGCGGTGGTGAATTAACGAGATATTTTGTATTACTCGGTACCACAATACATGTGCACATAAAATGTTGTAGTTTTTAAATGAAATATTCATGTAAGATGGCAAGAGTCCTAGTACGTAGAGTCAAAATGAAAGTACAAAGTGGGAAATCCCAGATTGTATTGCTGCATTATGTAGTGGAATTTAATCTATGATTAACTTTTTATTTTTCAATTGGATGCACACACATGTACTGAATATCATTTGAGCAGTATGATCCAAATAAATACAAGTCACGTGCCATATGAGGTGGAATGAAAGGAAAGGAATGTATGAAGAGTTCATTTCCAAAACACAATATACTGCATGGCGTAGGAAGTGGGGTGGAGGGGGGCACACGGCCCACACACACACACACACTTTTTAGCAGTACCTTCCTACGTCTGTGCAATATACACCAAGAAAGAAATGTTTTATTTAACGACGCACTCAACACATTTTATTTACGGTTATATGGCGTCAGACATATGGTTAAGGACCACACAGATTTTAAGAGGAAACCCGCTGTCGCCACTTCATGGGCTACTCTTCCGATTAGCAGCAAGGGATCTTTTATTTGCGCTTCCCACAGGCAGGATAGCACAAACCATGGCCTTTGTTGAACCAGTTATGGATCACTGGTCGGTGCAAGTGGTTTACACCTACCCATTGAGCCTTGCGGAGCACTCACTCAGGGTTTGGAGTCGGTATCTGGATAAAAAATTCCATGCCTCGACTGGGATCCGAACCCAGTACCTACCAGCCTGTAGACCGATGGCCTAACCACGACGCCACCGAGGCCGGTCAATATACACCAATTCCAGTCTTGAAGTTAACCGTGAAGTTATACTGATGTACAAGTCATCAATAGAACAAGGGGACGGGACTTAGCCCAGTGATAAAGTGCTCACTCGATAGGCCCATTGGGCTATTTCTCATTCCAGCCATTGCACCACAACTGGTATATAAAAGGCTGTGGTATGTACTACCTTGTCTGGGATGGTGCATATAAAAGATCCCTTGCTGCTAATCAAAAAGAGTAGCCCATGAAGCGGCGACAGCGGGTTTCCTCTCTCAATATCTGTGTGGTCCTTAATCATATGTCTGAAGCTATATAACCATAAATAAAATGTGTTCGGGGCATCATTAAATAAAACGTTTCCTCCTTTTTCCTTCAATAGGACAAAGTTTTTGTCAGAAACAAATCTTTGCCCACTGAACAGGATGTTAAAATTGTGCATCAGGTGATATATACTATATCATGGTTTCTTCTCAAAATAATGTAAATGGATATTGTAAATGAACTTTATGTATATTTTATAGTTCGTCATCTATTGATTAATATAATGGAACAAAGTGAAGCAAAGGTTTAAGCTGTCGCATACCAGATCGACAAATGCGATTTAATGTTGAATTTAGTGAATGTATGTCATTACCAACTCGCTAAAAAGTTCACTCAAAAACCGTGTGTCATTTGTAATTATATAGATATCTTTCAAAATAGTTTAGATTAATGTTATTTGAATTTGGCTTCAGATTTTCTTATCGAATTCACCAAATTGCTATTAATTTTTGGTGTCCAGCTTAACCCTGTAATGTGTGTGACATATGTTTGTTGTGTTATGTTCTTGCATGCTATCTTGCATGATATATATTTTCATGAGGCTTCATTATTTTCTCCCCAACAGCAAAAGTACTGGTCCAGCCTGCTGTGTGTTAAATATTTCAGAGCTTGTCCAGGTCTGATACTTCAGTTACATGTTTTCAGTTCATACTTGTTTGATGCATTGAATGCATGCATAGTTTTCTGACATTATTTTCATGCTTTTTTAGATAGTGTTATTAAGTTCATAATTTTGTCATATGTTTGAATTCATACCTTCTGTTGTGTTGAAAATTCATGCTTTCTGATAAATATGTATTAATTTCATACATTTTGCATAATTTTAGTTCATATTTTTCTGATGTATTGAATTTATTTATTTTGTGTATGTTAAGCTGATATTTTTCTGATGTCTTGACTTATATAATGGTTAGCACATACTGCCCTGTGTGTTAATTCACAATTTTTGTTGTGTTGAATTAATCTTTTCTGATGAATTGAGTACATACTTTTCTGAAGTGTTGATTGAATACTCTGTTGATATGTTGAATGAATACCGTTTTGATGTGTTGAGTAATACTTTTTTGTTGTGTTCAGTCCATACTTTTTTGTTGTGTTGAGTTCATACTTTTTTGTTGTGTTGAGTTCATACATTTTTGTTGTGTTGAGTCCATACATTTTTGTTGTGTTGAGTCCATACTTTTTTAATGTGTTAAGTTCATACATTTTTGTTGTGTTGAGTTCATATTTTTTGTTGTGTTGAGTTCATAAATTTTTGTTGTGTTGAGTTAATACATTTTTGTTGTGTGTTGAGTTCATACTTTTTTGTTGTGTTGAGTTAATACATTTTTGTGGTGTTGATTTCATACTTTTTTGTTGTGTTGAGTTCATAAATTTTTGCAGGCTTCTGAAAATCGCGAGAACGATCGTTTCATTCACGCTTTGCTCATGCAAATTTTATTTTGCATACCCTATTTTTTGTTCGCGCTAAATTTGGATCACGATTTACTTGGATATAACGGGTTATACAAAAAGGAAATGGGTTACCTGGATTTATTTCTGCGTAATCGATAAATGTGTCATGCAGATTTTCAATTCTCAGATGGCTATTGATTTTCTAATGTTTTGAGTTCATACATTTTTGTTCTGTTGACTTCATGTTTTGCTGTTCAGTGCATATTTCTCTGATGTATTGAGTTCCAATTTGATTTATATGTTGTACTGTAATGTTTGTGTTCTTCATCTAGTTGATGGTGGCTGGGGTAAGTGGTCGGAGTGGACACAGTGCAGTAAGAAATGTGGCTATGGTCGACGCGAACGTGAGCGACTCTGTAACAACCCTTCTCCTGTACACGGTGGTGTCGTTTGTGACGGAAGACACTTTGAGTCGGAGTCGTGTTTCGGTTCTGACTGCAAGAATCCAAAGTGTTTGTATAACTCGAATTTATTGTATACAATAATTATATTCCCCCTACTGGAATCATTTAACATCCTTGAAGTAATTCTGCAAAGGTGAAATGTGCATGTTTTTATCAGGTCGTCTAAAAATAAAAATATATGTTTTGCTGTAACTTGCTCATAGTTTTAATGTCGACGACAGTCACTTTTCGCACACTTGTTTTGGATTTGTACACAATAAATATAGCATATCTTACTGTAATTTCACTTGAAATCCATATTTCGTAAAAGGTACAATTTTTTAATCACAAGATTTTCTTCACATTCAGGTGCATTAGTAATGTTCAAACAAAAAAAATTCATTAGCAATTTTGCATTGGAAGTTTTCCAGTATTCTTAAAACGGAAACATCATGTACCCAGTTTATTCAAAATTAGCTATATTATTACAATGCTTCTCCACATTAAAATAAAAACTGGTCTATTAATCTTGACCCCTGCCAAGTTTCTCTAACAAGCAGACAATGCTGTTTACAGGTCAGTATTTTTTTTCGTCCATAATTCTAGACAAAACGTTTATTTTAAGTTTTAAAAGATGAAAGAACTAAAAAGTACCTTTTGTTAAATATATCATATCAAAATGTTACCGTTGGATATGTTTTATTGATTGTGTACGAAGTCAAAACAAGTGTCCGAAAAGTGACTGTCGTCGACCTTTAGTAGTGGGCCTTGCAGTATTTTATTTTTCTCTCTATTTTTAAATACATGTAATAGATATAAATAATACATAAAAAATTACATGAGAAATTATGCTCTGCTTTTTATTTAACTTTCTAAATGTGTATGATAATGTCAGCTACAACATTTTATTATCTATTTTTGAAACTAACAAATTTTATAAAACCCACACACATCATTATCTTTAGATAAATTACTTTGGTGTTTGACATTCATGGGAAAAAGAATTAACTTGATGTCTTTCAATACAGTATTATTATAGCTTCAAACTACATGTACAATTGTTTATGTCTCCACATGTAGCATATGCATGTAGTAGTATGGCAGGTATAACTCTTGTGTTGAATGGTATTTGATTGGAGATGTGATGTTGAAATAACAGCATTATTCAGTAAGTGTCATAGACTGACCCTTGGGCAATTGTAAATTTATTGGCTGAAATCTTTGCAATGAATTCCAGAGACTGTTGTGCCTTTCATATAAAATGCATTCAAAGAAAAGAAAAAAAAATTGTTTTCGAAATGATTTACACAACTGCGCAAGGAATCCTTTGTAAGTCCAACTCGATATAAGTCTGCTTTTAAATCAATACACCCGTGTCTTAACTTGGTATGCAAATTTGTTTTTCTTCTATTGCCAACTGAATATTATGGTGCTATGCATGGGAGATCAAGTTTTATTGGGGGGTTTTAAATGAAGACATGTTTTGACAGTTTTTATAGGCATACAGGCTCTCATTTGGTGCCTGAATTAAACGAAAATGCCTATATCCTGATAACAACATTTATTCATATTCATATTACTGACAAACTGCTATATAGGGCTGCAAACGAATCACTATGCATTTTTACATGGATTACAACTAATATTGTGGGTAGAAAATAGGGAATAACTGGTTACTGTCTTAAGATATCGGCTTTATCCTGCGAAGGTTAGAATGGGGAATGCAGCGAGGCTTTGCCGAGCTGCATTCACCATTCGACCTGAGCAGGATAAAACCAATACCTTATGACAGTAACCAGTTATTTTTTTTATCCTGCAATCCTACAGGAATAGTCAGAAAATCATTATTTAATCCATTTTGTGTACGCAAATCGAGTATCGTCAACATAGCAAGGGTTTTGAAGAATGACATCATACAAGATACATGACGTCATTCTTTGTAAGATGCTAGCTACATTCTGTCACATTGAAAAAGCGTTTCTAAACTCTAATTTATAAATATACTGACACACAATGAAAACGCAAAACAGATATTTTTCAATATTTTGTTGTGATTAATGACAAATATATTTTTTGGACTTAAAATAACAATTATGAGAGGAAGCCATTGATTGGTACTTTTGTTCTTGTTACACATACAATAGCAGAAACACACAAAATGGTGTGAAATGCGTTCACTACATGCTCAATCATGCTGCATGCAATGCACGTGAAATGCCAGTATGTGGTTACATAAAAGTCACGTAACAGTGTCATATTCCTCGTTATGTTAAGAATGCCACGACTCAGAGAAGAACAAAGGGAGCGAGCGTTGGGCATTGCTAGGACCTTAAGAGTCCATCCATCAACTGTTGGACGACTTGTTGAATGTCATCAACAGACCGGGAGTGTCCGTGATCGACCTCGACCTGGTAAACGTCCCATTACGACCCCACGCCAAGATCGTCAGATTTGACGACACCACCTCCGTAACCGGTTCAGAACTACGACGATGACAGCAAGGCCTATCCATCTGATGCCGGTCATCCGTCGACTCAGAACGGCTGGACTCAGATGCAGACGCCCATACAACAGTAACATCATGACACCGCGACATCATGCTGCGAGACTGCAGTTTGCTCTCCAGAATGGTAATCATCCACCGCCTTTCACCAGAGCATTGTTTTCTCAGATGAGTCCCGTTTCTCTGTCTCCTTTGCCAATGGAAGAGTACGTGTGTACAGGAGACTCCATGAACGGTACGCTGACGGATGTGTGAGGGAACGTGATCGGTTTGGCGGCAGTTGTCTGATGGTATCGGGGCAATCAACTGTGATTTCAGGAGTGATCTCATCATTGTCCACGATGCCCTTATAGCCCAGCGTTATGTTGACGTTATTCTAAGACCAGTTCTCCAGCCACTTTTGCGCCGTCACCGAAGACCAGGAGGTCCCCTTCTGTTTCAACATGACAATTCCCGTCCACATACTGCAAGAATTACCCAGGCATTCCTGCAACAAGCCGGTATCACCGTTATGAACTGGCCCGCCGTTTCACCGGATTTGAACCCAGTTGAACACATGTGGGATGAGTTAGGACATCGTGTACGTCACCGCCAGCCTCCACCGCATAATGTCGCTGAGCTTGCACAGGCTTTGCAGGAGGAGTGGAGGAACATTCCTGTGGATTATTTGAGATGTTTGTGCCAATCCTTTCCCCGTCGTCTTCACGCATGCTTATGGGCCAATGGTGGACACACCAGATACTGACCTTAATATGGGGGGGTTTGAACTTTTCTGTTACGAATGCAACTCGATTACTGATAATAACTGGCCATCATTAATGTCATATTACATTATCCATCAATTCATTAATAGTTTGTCGTTATTTGCAATGAAAAGTTGTTTTTGCATTTTCATTGTGTGTCAGTATAAATATACAAGTTTAGTATTGTTATATCAAAACTAAAAGTTATTTGTATTTACTATACTAAAACAAATTATTTAAAGAGTATGTTTATTGAAAAAATAGTCTGAAATACTAGAGTCGATCAAGCTTATATCACGTGACCTATATTTTTGGTCAGTGACAAAAAATATAGAGATTTATCTAGTCATCATATCTAATACAGTGATTGCGGGATAAAATGGTGTAAAGGTTCCCCTGCTCCTCCATTTCATATGCTTATGGTTGGTAGGTACTGGGTTCGAATTCTGGTACTGACTTCCACCCAGATTGACACTCAGTGACTCATTGGGAATGTGTAAGACCATGACATCAGCTGCTCTCTCACTAACAAGTAAGATTGAATAGGTATGTAATAAATAAGAGAATTAGAGATATATTTTTAGGATTTTTTTCTTTCAGACGACAATGTATTGATGAGTGAGTGGTCTGATTTTACTCCATGCTCCATCACGTGTGGGGCGTACGGGCAGCAGGAGTCTGTTAAGATGTGTTTGAGACCTAACCAGTGCACGGACGAACACGGGAATCCCATAGAGAGACTAGTCATTGACAAGCCTTGTTATCAGGGACCCTGCCCTCGTACGTTCATTATAAAACGTCAGATAGTTAAAATGTTTTTATCCCCACCAGTTTGTTTGTTTATTCTTCGGAGGATGTTAGTTTTACACTGACAAAGAACACTGAATATTTTAAATAGTTTTATGTAAATTTAATTTAATTTAAGGTGGTTGCAGTGGAATGTTTTAGTTTTTTTTATAAATTATGTAAACCAGGTAACATTTGTTTTGTTTCAATATTGATGTGTGTGTTAGAGAGAGAGAGAGAGAGAGAGAGAGATAGAGTGATGCATAATACGAATTTTGTCATAATTAAAAGCATCTAATTAGTTGTTTTAAAGTTTATTTATTAAATACAGATTTCAGGATGTTTTAAGATTGGTTCATTATTAAGGTCTCTGTAATTACAAGATAAGTTATTGATTAATTAGATTAATTACTATTCTAATCACAGAGCAAATTTAACACTGATCTTTGATTGAACATTAATTTAAAATAAATATCTTTACAAATATTTTACAAATATTTTTTTTTTAAATTATACATAAAAGTAAATGTCCAAAAATGTAACGCTGATAGTAGCACTTTAAATTTTTTTAATTCTGTTAATATTTAGTTGAGGTTTTTTCAATTGTAATCAGGAACTGGTGGCTGGTCCAAATGGTCTCAGTGGACTCCATGCAGCGCAAACTGTGGTCAGGGCAGAAGAACTCAGATACGCATGTGTATAAACCCACTTCCCAGTGGTGGACTTGACTGCCTGGGACTTAGCATCAAAACTGGGATGTGTACTGGAGTTAAATGTGAAAAGACTGCTGAAACAGGTTAGTACAGAAAAAAAACCCAGAATAATGGGTAATTCAGTATATGAAAATAAGAAGACGGGTATCAAATCAGCATACATTTTATAACATAGACATTTCTCGAAAAAAGGTTGTTGGTAAGGAGACATCCTTCCACCACATTTATTTATATTGGGTACAGAAGTCCTTGGAATTCTAATCTGAACAAGTCAGTAGGATACCAAGGCCATATGAAAAAAATTCCATTTTATTTAAAATGTCTTTTTGGTCTACTGGAGAATATCTCTTTTTTTGTGTTCTGATGGGGTTTTTTTGTGGTTTTTTACTGCCCTTATCCCCATTATTCTAGACTGGTACAACCATGAATGTATATATAGCTATTAATATGTTTCTTGTTGATCTCGGTGAACTTCATGAGTGCATGTCCTCACAGTTGTACTTATTCCAATGAGCTCTGTCCAGTGCTAGTTTTGATTTAGTCAACTAGTCTGGGAGTGGCAGTCCTCTTTGTGGCAGTGCAACAAGGATGAAACCACTAGTAAAGGATCTCCTTGGGAGTGGCAATCCTCTTTGTGGCAGTGCAACAAGGATAAAACCTCCAGTAAAGGATCTCCTTGGGAGTGGCTGTCCTATAGACAAGGCACTAGATCGAGATCCATGGAATGAACCACTATTTTGCCCTTCGACTCTGCATTGTGCAGAGATAAGGCCCTTATCTCATATTACGGTTTTGTCATTCACATTCAAAAGGCAAGTCATGGCAATGTGTTTTAAAGTAGCTATAAAGGCTGAGTTTTATTTTGTTGGTTTTTTTAAATTTATTTATTTTTCCAGATATTGATGTAAATTCTACAGGACCTGAAGTTAACGAGGTAGGCAAATATGCAGTTTTTTATGGATCAGTTATGATTGGTTTGTTCATAGGAAATGGTACTATTAGTGTTCAGAAAGTTTAGTGTTGAATTTTATGCAGAGCACATTGATTAATTAATCATCAGCTACTGGATGTCAAACATTTTATAATTCTGACATGTAGTTTTTAGAGGAAACCTGCTACATTAATCAAAGAGAGTAATCTATGTAGTGGCAGCAAATTAGGGTCTGTTACTGTCATCCTGCTTCAGTTACAGTCTATTAAAATAAACTATAAAGACTGAGTCCAGTAAATCCTTTCAGACTGGATACACTAACCCTAAAGGTTTTTTTTTCTTTTTCTTGAAACATGATTTTATTTCTCATATATTGTGTACACTGTACACAGCACAGGGCTCGACTTAGCAGTAGCCCAGGCTGTTTTGGCTACCAAATGTTTGCTCGGGCTACCAGATGTCTCAACCTGGTAGTCCACCGGGCTACTATATATTTGTTTTACATGTCCAGTTACTCTGCAATCAACATGTACAAGTGTCTGTTTCACAGTATATTTCTCATGATTTAAAAAAACCTAACACATGTTTAACTGATTTTAATATTTTCTCTAAAAAAAATTAATGTATTAAAATTATGGGGCTACCAGATTTTATAACCTCGTAGCCGGTCTGGTTACCACTGAAAAAAGTTACGGTCACGGCCTGCAACATCTAAAACATGTTTTTCTATTTTCTTTTTTTCTCTCTCTTTTTTTTTTTTTTGGACACCCATAATCTACTTTAAAATCTTTACTGAGTTGGTGTGCCTTGTTTTATGTCTAGCACCAATCTGATACACAAAAATAGTAATCATATCATAGAATACTTCAGTAGCGGAGGGGTTAAATCATTGGTCTTAAAAGCTGGTAAGAACATAGTTTGCACCTCAGTAGCAGAGAACCAAAGTGTTATCAGCTCAATAGGGAGTTCAGGTTCTGGTTTGTATTCACGAAAAGCCGTTAGCAGGCCGACCAACCGGAATTGATGCCAAATATCCGGAATTTTTTTCAAATTCACTCAAATTGTTTTTTCTAAGCAACTAATTCTTATTACATTTTACATTCTTAGAATTAAATATCTTTATCACTCATTGCAACCTGAGCTCCGTTTTGTCTAGTTTTGTGTCATTACCAAGGCTGCGGGCGTGTGTCTATTGTCAACAGCCGACCAATGAAAATGTCGAGTAAACTGAAGCCATATATGAAAATTTTCTTTCTTATTTTTAATACTCGAATAGTTTATGTATTCAAAGATATTATAAATATCATAGACTTATGTTCCTGCGGCGCAGGCATCGGTTCTATGGCGATGTATACAATTTTGCCACCGTAGATCAAAACACGAATATAACAACGCTACGATCGTCCTACCGATATTATTTTAGTCAAGAAAGTTAAATAGTTAAATAATTACATGATTTGTTTTTCTGTACACTGGCTCCCCAAAAATGTTACAGTAACAGTAATGTAAGCGTAATGGAAAACGGCAGCCAGTCTTAATGTGGGTAGCAGATGTTTTTGTCCCCGAACCAGTTCGCCACAAATCATTTCGACCCCACTACATGCATATGATGAAATAGTGAATATGTGGCAATATACCTATATAAAAATAACATTGGTCCCAAGTTTGTTTGCCATTTTAATGCTAATCTGTAGGTGGGAGTCTGTAATATAATATTTGCTAATAAAGTTTAATAAAATTACTTTTATGAAAATGACGTTTGAAAAGGGTGTTTGCGCGCATAAAAATTAAAATATCAGAAAATTCCGGAAAAATATTTCCATTAGGTTGGTCGCCCTGCGATAGGCAAAGCCTAAACTCACATTCAACAGAACCTGGTGTTTTTTTAGACATACTTGCACAATATTTTGGTTAATGTGACATGAAAATTATTCAGTGAATGATATCAAACAATATAGATTGAAAGATTATCATTCTAAGAATCAACCGATAATAAGTTTTTTGGTGTAAATGTCTTTCTTCTTTTTTTTGGTTTTAAAATTGTTGTTTTTAGTGAGGGAGGAGGTCTGTTTTTTTTATCAATCTTCATTTCCTACCCTGTGACTGTATTAATGAAGACAGGTAATATAGCGAAGCATGCATGAGTGTTCCACTGACTGGTACTAATCATACACCTCGAAACTCCAACCAGGACCCAAACACCCGTGTGTACAGTCACTACACTGAATTCTCTGTCACTATAACCACAGACACCAAACCATTAACCTGTCCTGGACAGACAGCTGAGGTGTGTGTGACCAGGGCCCCGTTCCGTGAAGGGATCTTAGCCCTAAGATCAACTTAAATGCATAGGGTAGCTATGCACCTAAGGTAATCTTAGGGCTAAGGTCGCTTCGTGGAACGGGGCCCTGGACAGCATGATTTAACCTTAATTAAATATAAGCATAAAAAATCAATGGCAAATTATTGATATTGGAAAATAAGAGTGTGCCAGTCTGGCTGGATTCAGTATGTCTAAAAAACCTATAGAGACTGAGTTCAAGTAAATCCTTGCCATGTGAACGTGAAATTGGTTTTACGCGTTCATATACCACGAAGGTTTCGAACATGCCTGTCGTGAGCTTAACCTCTGACATAAATCCTTGGAGACTCCATGGGGAAGGAGGTTTTTAAATAAAAGAACTGTTTGCTTGAGTTCATTTATTAAAATAAATATGACGTTATATATATCATATATTGTGTAGGTAGCATATCAGGCCATAGAATTTCATGGGAAACATTTTTTCGGTTCCATGCCTTATGATCATGGGAACCCATCGGAAACTGTTTTATTATATATATATTATTTTAGTTGAATAGTCGTACTCGATATAATAATCACGGGAAACGAAATTTTGATTCTGTGCTTTTACCAACACAGTACCAGTAACAACTGTTTCAGTGAAATCTGAAGGCCAGCATATTCACCTATGTTCTAGTTCCATTCACCTGTATCCTAATTCCATTCACCTGCATGGGCCTAGATTTTCAAAGCCATCTTGGTGTTACAATATTGTAAAACTTTTAAGCTATGACATCACTATGACATGCATTGTAGTGATGTCATAGATTACAACGATTTTATGATATTGTAGCACTCACGATAGCTTAGAAAATCTCCAGCCTGTATTCTAGTTCAATTCACCTATATCCTAGTTCAATTCACCTATATTCTAGTTCAGTTCACCTATATGCTAGTTCAATTCACCTATATGCTAGTTCAATTCACCTATATTCTAGTTCAATTTACCTATATGCTAATTCAATTCACCTATATCCTAGTTCAATTCACCTATATCCTAGTTCAATTCACCTATATGCTAGTTCAATTCACCTATATTCTGGTTCAATTCACCTATATGCTAGTTCAATTCACCTATATGCTAGTTCAATTCACCTATATTCCAGTTCAATTCACCTGTATTCCAGTTCAATTCACCTGTATTCCAGTTCATTTCACTTATATTCCAGTTCATTTCACCTATATTCCAGTTCAATTCACCTATATTCTAGTTCAGTACCAAACTGAGTTGGAGTACCATTCTCTCTTGTCATTAACTATACCTGCCGATTCATCATCATATATTTCTGTGTTCAGATTGTCGAACCAGCGAGTGGAGATCCGTTTTTCGAGCCTCTGGACCTCGCCATGGAGAGTCAGTTTACCTTGTGGTTGCCATGGACATCGTGCAGCCAGACGTGCGGCGGAGGTCACAGGTCAAGACGGAGAACCTGCCGTGACCCCTCAACAGTCTGCATAGGAGAGGTCAAACAGGATCAGTTCTGTGACCTTGAACCGTGCCCAGGTATGTTCTGTTTTATAATCTGTGTTTGTTGAGTTTTCAGTTTAAGGCAGAATAAATTTTGGACCTTCAATCCTGTCCATATTTTCGAAGCCATCTTAGCACTATGAAATCATAAAACCATCGTAGGTCAATTGTGATGTCATTACAGCACACACCATAGTGACGTCATAGCTTAGGATGGTTTTAGGATTTCCTAAGCTAAGATATCTTTGAAAATATGGACCCCATGTCGATACATAAGGTACCTATAAGTAAGGTACCAGTATTCTGAATTATTGTCTGACCTTTCATGAAGTCAGTGTCTACTTTTGCTTTACAGTTTCACATTTAGATCCGTTTCTCACAAACTATAAGTCCTTTATGTACATCAGTTAAACTTGGTTTATAGTTGCACCTATAGATGTTCATCACAATGCATTAGGTTTATCGTAGGCAAGACATTTAATTTCTTGTGTATTCAGTGGAAAGACAGGATCCTTTTGTGATCTCAGATTTTACACTGATATGCTTGTTTGGTGAATAGCCTTGTGATGTAAATGCTTTCCTGATGGGGGGGGGGGGTAATGCCTGTGTTTCATTGGTATACATGACCTTATACTGAATTGTATGGCAGGATAAATCGTCCAACCAAGATTTTATAAAACACAACTCAACTTTGTTTCCTTAATAAAACTTTCATGGCAAATTATCCATTTTTCACAGAGTTATGGCCCTTGAACTTAGGAGATATGAAACTTTGTTTTACAGCTCTCTTTTTTTTATTTCAGTGCCTAAAGATATTGAGATGCAACTTTGTATATAACTTTATAACCTACTGTTACAGATAAAGTTTAACTTTCATGGCGATTTATCCATTTTCTACAGAGTTATGGCCCTTGAATTTAGGAGATATGTAAATGGTAGAGGACGCATATTGCTACTCTCAGAATGCTTGTTTAAATGAGCATCATGAATTGGTAATTAAGATAAATGTATTTACTTAGGAGATAACCATATGGAGTTTTTAGATTTGCGGGTGTTATTGTCTATTTGATCCTGCAAATGTCATTTTTAACCAAAGGCATCAAATAGACAATAACCCCTGCAAATCTAAAAATTCCATATGGTTATGTCCATTGTAAACTCAATTGTTTTTCTTCGGAACTAACTGTGTATTTGGTATTTCTTAACAAAAATACCTGGCTACAATCTAACTGTAGACCCTTTAAACTGTCAACTTGGCCTGTTCCAATTGCTAATGACGTCATTAGCTTTCCAGGTGTTATTTTCATTTGATCTCAGAAAAAGAATGTAATTAGCCAATCACAATACAGAACACACTCGCCATCAGTTTACAATTAATTTTTATGTTCTTCCAGTGACTGGTGGGTGGAGCAACTGGCTGTCATGGTCTCCGTGTGCCGAAACATGCGGTCCCAGTCACCGGGTGCGCTATCGACAGTGTGACGAGCCCCTCCCAGCATATGGCGGGGCATGCTTCGGGGATGACAGTGAACAAGAGCCATGCAACCTGAGAAAATGCAAAGGTAAGATTTTATAAATAATAATAATAAAAATACATCTCAACATTTAGACTACTGGATTAACTTTTAACAAAATCCACGTTGAGGGGGTACAAGTGTATAATTTGTACTCACATATATTCACTTAAATGTTTTATAAATACATAAAATAAAGTTCTTATTTGAATCGGTGAGTATTATTTTCTTGGGTTTTTCCAGTTTTTATGATATTTTAGATCAGTTAATACTGATTAAAATAGGCAAAAAATCTAAAAAGTTGCTTTTACTTATGGGCATTTGTGGCCAGCTGTCCAGTATTTATGTCCATTATTCCCGATAACAGTCGGTTTTTTACCAGAATTGTTTTTTAAAAACGAACTACGTTTCATATCCCAGTGTTTGGTGATTTTAGTTGGTAAAATGATCAAATTTATTATTAAATTAGTTATCAGAATCAGCTATCGATCCCTAAAAATTACCATGATGCTCCGCCATTGTTTTCAAGCGAAAATACTTGCTGAAAACCACTTTTTGAACTCAAAATTCCAAGGTATTTTCCATTGAAAAAAAACCAAATGAAAGCCACCATCTTGTCAGATAATCTGTTTTCTGTATTATATTTCTGTTTCCGGTAAGTGCCATGTGCAAAACGGGCGGGAAATATGAACTGTATACAGTGTACAGTATGTCGACTGGCGTGACGTCGTACGCCTACAGTAGTCAGAAGGTTAAAGTAATTCATTTAATATTTAATAATTAAATTCATCACAATTTAATGTTATCCCATTGGTCCAGCAATGCGAGTTTGTTCATTTCTCAATGAAATAGGGAGTGTCATACATGTATCTGATGACGTCACTTTATGTTGGCATGAGACTCATTGTAATTATAAGTATTCAAAAAAACATTATAGGATGCAGTTAATTAAGTGTCACATCTATATGTTTGATGACTTTTTTCCCACTCCGAGCATTATTTTTTTCCCTTGTTATTCAGGAGGTGAGAGAACGCCATCGGATTGGAGCGAGTGGTCAGAGTGTAGTACAACATGTGGTGATGGTATCAGAACAAGAACCAGTGCCACACACAACACAGTGGTCAAAGATATGTGTAATATAGATCCCTGCCCAGGTGGGTCTTTATTTCATTTGGACTATAGTACGCAAAATATCACATCAGATTGGAGGATATTGGTGGGCATCATGGGGGGAGGAGTTTAACTTGATTGATCTACTTAGATGTAATACATCTTGATGAAGAAAAGATATAAAACGTCAAATACAGAGCATTGTTTTGACAAATGCATTCAAAAAACTTTTTCACCTAATTAATTATTTAAAGTATGTTTGATAGTTTAAAAAACTAAATTGTTACATACAAAATTATTGTTAGCTGAAATTTATTTTGAGCTACAACAAATATGATGGCTTGAAATACATTGACTATTAAATCTTATTACTCTAAACCAAAATAAATTAAGTATATTGAAAATTTTACAATTTAAAAAGACAATATTGACCAAAAACATGTCATCATCGCTATAACTTAGTCCCTTCAACAACAAAAAAAGTCATATCTCCTGTATTATCTGTTTGGTACTGGTTTTTACAGTGCAGGGTGCTTGGTCAAACTGGGGTGAGTGGTCAGCATGCACAGTGACCTGTGGCCTTGGACAGCATTTCCGAGACCGGGCTTGCAGCGACCCCTCTCCGGTCTATGGTGGAGCTGAGTGTATTGGGACAGGCACCGACATCCTTCACTGCTATGAGGGGCCATGTAGAGGTACCTAACAGGAACAGATATAAACTGCATTAAGATAGTTTAAGATCTGTGTGTTTAGTAACTACATACAAGTATGCATTACATCAACCTGGTTTGGTTATATTTTGAATTATTATTTTTTCTTTAATAAAGCTAATTTTCACTCAAGAACTTAAAAACAAAATCTATGTTATTTTAAACTATGGCAATCTTGGTGACTCTTGATCTGAAATGTGAGAGAAGAAATCTGCTCTTACTCTTGCCATTTAGCAGCAAGGAATATTTTATATGCAAATAGAACAAAACACTGGTTAGAATGGGCAAAAACCTATATGGGTCCACTGAGGTCTGGTCGATTCTAGGGTGGGGGGGATTTAGCTCAGTCAGTTGCGTGCTCGCCTGAGGTGTTTGTGTCGCAGGATCAAACCACCTCGGTGGATCCATTCAACTGACTGGGCTTTTTCTCATTCCAACCACTGCACCACAACTGGTCAAAGGCCAAGGTATGTGCTTTCCTGTCTGAGACAAAGCGCATATAAAAGATCCTTTGCTGCCTTAGGAAAATGTAGCAGGTTTCCTCTGTTGACTACAAGTCAGAATTACTACATGTTTGACATCTAATAGCCGATGATTAATTAATCAATGTGCTCTATTGGTGTCGTTAAACAAAACAAACTTCAACCTTAATCTTAACATTCCTTTTTTTCGTGTATTCACCAGATGCTGAATTAATCGATGTTTTTCTGAGCCCGTGCTTATAAAACTTTTACAGTCCAGATCAATCTTTAATGATGTCACGTGCATACAATTTACATGGCGTTGTCGTGACATTAGTGTCTCAGACTCTATTAGAGTCTCGAGTCTAGACTCTAAAAGTTTTATAAGCACGGGGCCAGGTGATATGGTTAAACATAATTTTTAACTGATTAAACAATGTGCTGGGGTGTCATTAAACATAAACATTCCTTTCCTCCGTTCACCAGATGCTGACGACAAGGGTTTAGCATTCACCAGCGGCAGCTCGATGTTCTACAAATACTTCATAAAGCCAACCAGATTCCTTCTGCTGTACGTGCGGCTCATGCTGCTTTCATCCAGCGGCATACTGGTGGAGCGGCATAGTGGCTGTGCGGAGGAGACTGGGTGCCAACATCACATTGTACTGAGTTTTGAGAACGGCTTTCCAACACTGACGGTTAAAGATGGGAAATCTTCTTTAAAGGTTGTGGGAAATCTGACGCTTGAGGTGAGTTCAAAAAGGTTCTGTTATGGGGTTTTTGGTAGTCATTTTGCCTTTAGACATCTGGCTGGGGATTTTCAAAGCGATCTTAGCGCTATGAAATAGTGAAACCATTGTGTACTGTGGCATTACTACAGCACACGTCATAGCTTATGATGGTTTTATGATTTCGTAGCGCTAAGTTAGCTTTGAAAATCTGGTCCCAGAATTTGATTACAAGATATTTTTAAAA
This sequence comes from Gigantopelta aegis, assembly GCF_016097555.1. Taxonomy (NCBI): domain Eukaryota; kingdom Metazoa; phylum Mollusca; class Gastropoda; order Neomphalida; family Peltospiridae; genus Gigantopelta; species Gigantopelta aegis. The sequence goes on from NC_054706.1 coordinate 56,278,766, forward strand.
CTTTTATTAGGTGGTTGTAGAAAAGTATATAAAAAAGCACTGAAGAGTTATTGTGCATTGTAAAATATAACCGGCCTCAGTGGTGTCGTGGTTAAGCCATCAGACATAAGGCTGGTAGGTACTGGGTTTGCAGCCTGGTACCGGCTCCCACCCAGAGCAGGTTTTAACGACTCAATGGGTAGGTGTAAGACCACTACACTCTCTTCTCTCTCACTAACAACTAACCCACTGTCCTGCACAGACAGCCCAGATAGCTGAGGTGTGTGCTCAGGACAGCGTGCTTGAACCGTAATTAGATATAAGCAATAAAATAAGTTGAATGAATGTAGGCCTAAAATATTGTTGAATAGTATGGTAGTGAGGGGACTATTAAATTATATATTAATTTCACGTTCTTGACTAATTTCACTTTTTAACTGTTAGTGGTTAGTGAGAGAGAAGAGGGTATAGTGGTCTTACACCTACCCAATGAGTCGTTAAAACTCACTTTGGGCTGCGAACCCAGTACCTACCAGCCTTAATGTCCGATGGCATAATAACCATGACGCCATCGAAGTCATGCTTATAAAACGTTTAGAGTCTAGATTCTGTCTCAAATAACATTACATGCATGGAATTTGTATGGCGTTGCCATGACAATAAAGTCTCAGACTCTTGTTATAGCCTTGAGTTCAGACAAAAAGTTTTATAAGCGCCAGGCCAGATATCATGATGGTAAAATCTCCCCACTACAGTGCAAAGGAAGTTATTGTTGTTATTAAACCATGTAATTGTCTGCTGACAGGTGGAGACTTGGAATGACCTGCAGGTCGGCATCACGTCCCAGAATGCCTACATCCGGGTGAACGATGGCCGCCATGTGCTGGTGGAGTATGACGAACCGCCCGATTATGACATCGACTTTGATGCTGATATGTTCATTGGAACCAGTGCAAACAATTCTATAGGTATAGCAACCATTCAAACAGCCAGAGATGATTTTATTTTCTGTTTTTTATATTGTATGTCTATAGCAGGATATATTTAAGGGTGGGATTTTTTGCAGACCTGTGGTAGATATTAGTAGAAATATCCTTTCACTCTCTGCCCATATTTTAATTTCCAGTAATAACCCTTAAATAATCACAAAATCTCTGATAGTCTAATTATAAATTGAAGCTGTACCAAAAGCATACAGATCTATAAAGTCCTGTGTTAAAATTTGCTTTAAAAAACCTATAAAATCAGGAGTCGTAATTACCAAAACAAATAGTGCGTGCAGGCTATTGTTTTTTTTACTGTATTTGTTTAGATTTATCCTGTCTGTGGAATGGTGCATAATGAAGATCCCTTGCTACTAATCTAAAAGAGTAACCCGTAGCATGGCAATAACAGGTTTCATTATTTGTGAGGTCACAACCATATGTTCGATACAACAGGGCTCGAATTTAAGAATTTGTCTCTTATGGCAATTTAAAATCTTTAAAATTTTAAATTGCTGTGGGTGAAATGGCCATCAATGGCAATTTAAAGCTGGCCCACGGCAGTGTTTTTTTAATGACATTTTACAACAAATAAATAAGACTGAAAGGTTATTTTGCTGTATGTAGACATATTTTAAATGAACTAATGTTATATACTGGCAGATAATGTACACCAGGCGTAAACATTTTGCCATCATTAAGGAGCTTTAACAACAGCACTTTTGTGCCATTGGTGATGCTCGCGGCACTTTAAATCTCAACGACGGCAATTGCCGTCATTAAGTTCGAGCCCTGTGCTACATAACCCTAATTAAATGTGTTGAGTGCATCATTAAATAAAACATTTCTTCCTTCTTCCTTGATTAGAATGCAGTAAACACTTGCGTAATAGCTGAATAATACTTGCAGGCTTTCATGGGGTTATATCTGAACTGAGACAGAACTACAGACCACTGAATTTGATTCGATCGACGGACTGGGTGGGGCCGGGATCTCCATCTAAACAGAAGTCAGTTGTAGAAACAGACCTTGGTAAGTCTTAAAATTAACATAGAGAACTTCTTTGTAAAGGACATAAGATCAGTCACCTTCACTCAGATGTTCCTTATCGCATGTGTTATATATAGAGGATTCGTCATGGGTATTTTTTAATATGGAAAATATCAACCGAGTCTATGTTAATCGGTATACCGATTAAGTAGACGAGGTTGATATTTCACATAAAAAACACGAGTAGCGAATTCTATTTATCCTATAACACTTCTAAAATAACATTTTAATTAAAATTTTAGTAAATCACAGTACTAAAGTCGCCGCCATCAGTAATATGACATCATCACAATTAGCACAAATTAGTTTGACATCACGCATTTTAACTAAATTTTTGAAAACATTGCGCTCAGATACACAGGTCTTATTGGCTTGTAAGCAAATGACCCATCCACAGCAACACATTACCTAGAAACCTTGCAAATTTGTATACTGGGTTAATACACTAAAATTATCACATGGGTTTATGACATGGATATCATGGGTAAGTTGTAGGATAAATTTATTATATGTACAGCTGTGATTTACAGCTCATTGTCCCGACACTATATGTGATCTGGGATATTTTATGTACAGCTGTGATTTACAGCTACTTGTCCCGACACTATATGTGATCTGGGATATTATATGTACAGCTGTGATTTACAGCTCCTTGTCCCGACACTATATGTGATCTGGGATATTATATGTACAGCTGTGATTTACAGCTCCTTGTCCCGACACTATATGTGATCTGGGATATTATATGTACAGCTGTGATTTACAGCTCCTTGTCCCGACACTATATGTGATCTGGGATATTTTATGTACAGCTGTGATTTGCAGCTCCTTGTCCCGACACTATATGTGATCTGGGATATTATATGTACAGCTGTGATTTGCAGCTCCTTGTCCCGACACTATATGTGATCTGGGATATTTTATGTACAGCTGTGATTTGCAGCTCCTTGTCCCGACACTATATGTGATCTGGGATATTTTATGTACAGCTGTGATTTGCAGCTCCTTGTCCCGACACTATATGTGATCTGGGATATTTTATGTACAGCTGTGATTTGCAGCTCCTTGTCCCGACACTATATGTGATCTGGGATATTATATGTACAGCTGTGATTTACAGCTCCTTGTCCCGACACTATATGTGATCTGGGATATTATATGTACAGCTGTGATTTACAGCTCCTTGTCCCGACACTATATGTGATCTGGGATATTATATGTACAGCTGTGATTTACAGCTCCTTGTCCCGACACTATATGTGATCTGGGATATTATATTACAGCTGTATGTACAGCTGTGATTTACAGCTCCTTGTCCCGACACTATATGTGATCTGGGATATTATATGTACAGCTGTGATTTACAGCTCCTTGTCCCGACACTATATGTGATCTGGGATATTATATGTACAGCTGTGATTTACAGCTCCTTGTCCCGACACTATATGTGATCTGGGATATTATATGTACAGCTGTGATTTACAGCTCCTTGTCCCGACACTATATGTGATCTGGGATATTATATGTACAGCTGTGATTTACAGCTCCTTGTCCCGACACTATATGTGATCTGGGATATTATATGTACAGCTGTGATTTACAGCTCCTTGTCCCGACACTATATGTGATCTGGGATATATGTACAGCTGTGATTTACAGCTCCTTGTCCCGACACTATATGTGATCTGGGATATTTATGTACAGCTGTGATTTACAGCTCCTTGTCCCGACACTATATGTGATCTGGGATATTATATGTACAGCTGTGATTTACAGCTCCTTGTCCCGACACTATATGTGATCTGGGATATTTTATGTACAGCTGTGATTTACAGCTCCTTGTCCCGACACTATATGTGATCTGGGATATTATATGTACAGCTGTGATTTACAGCTCCTTGTCCCGACACTATATGTGATCTGGGATATTTTATGTACAGCTGTGATTTACAGCTCCTTGTCCCGACACTATATGTGATCTGGGATATTTTATTCCTTTGTTTCTCTAATGCAGGGCTTCTGCAGTTGTTATAAAAATCCAAAAATGTACTAGCCACGATTAAAAATTCACTAGCCCTACTTTAAGTAAATACAATTTTACTACTAGGAATAATTGGATGTGTCACCTAAAGATTTCGAGGAGAGTAGGGGGCAGGATATTCATATTTACAAAATAGACTTAAATGCAGCATTTGACAACTTCTGTTTTTTTCACAATGCGTCAGGCAAGGCAATAGTAGTTATTGACTAGCCTAACACTGAACATCACTAGCCATGGGAGTTGGGCTACTATAATCTAGAAGCCCTGTCTAATGGCAACAGGTACATGTACTTGCAGTTGTTGGTTTCCTTTCGGGTTTCATTCTGAGTCTATAGTCAGGCCACATTGAATAGTGTATGTTTAGTGATATTATTTTTACTTTATTAAGACATGTATGCAAGCATCTACTATAGATACATGTACCTCAGTTTCTGGTAATAATTAGTTAGTGCCCTGGGACAGACCCAGTATTTATTTGATTTTTGATGGGTTTTTTTTTCTTTTTTCTGCTTTCTTTCAGAGCCAGAAATCAGCCATTCTGAATTCAGAGGGCGGTTCTACGCAAAACTTTATTTTGAGCATACACAAGTACTGCAGATACAGCTGATAATGCAGCTATACGCCCTGGATGGCCTCATCCTCTACAATGAAGGCCAGGTGCCGGGGTCCTACGTCGCCATGTTCGTGGAAAAGGGAGCCGCTAAAATGTGTTTGAACTGCGGTATAGAGACAGAGTGTCAAGAAAGTGTCGATTTGCAAGTAAGTTGCTCATTAATGTGTTTGAACTGCGGTATAGAGACAGAGTGTCAAGAAAGTGTCGATTTGCAAGTAAGTTGCTCATTAATGTGTTTCAACTGCGGTATAGAGACAGAGTGTCAAGAAAGTGTCGATTTGCAAGTAAGTTGCTCATTATAAAGGCACTGTTCCTAATTTCCAGGTACATAATTTTTCTTTTTTACATAAATACATTTTGTGGTATAACGAACATGATGATGACTAGAAAGACATTGGATTTCCCAAAACTGATACTTTATGAAATATTTTTTTATATATATTATAGTACTATGATAATAATTTTGTTTTCAAAATCTTGATTAGTGATATTTTTAGTCAGTTGCAAATTAATTAGTAATTACATTTTAATGTTTTAAAATTGTGTAGCAGTCTCTGAAACTTGCTTAGCGAAATCGCGACGCGATACTGACCAAAATGTTCCCTTAAGATATCTTAAAACATTTCTTCAAACCTCATTTCTCCATAGCTGAAGCGGTGGTACTACATCACCCTGGAAGTCTACGGATTGGAAGCCGAGCTGCGTATCGACCGACACCCGGCCATACAGATAACCGGTGTGGGCAAGAAATACTTTCCTGACGGAGAACTGTTCCTGGGGAAGCCGGAGCCTGCTGAGTGGCTCATCATCGAGATGGCGACGGGCGTAAAGAAGGGATTCAGTGGAATAGTCAACGTGCTGGTCGTCAACGGCCAGAGGTACTCATTCAAGAGGGCCGCTCTCATAGATTCAGACGGCTTCATGAACTCCATGGGATACACAATGTCAGGTCGGTATAATCTTGTACCTTGTGTTTGTCCTATAATTTACCCATATGTAATGTCGATGTCATAATTCATGGACTCTATGGGATACACAATGTCAGGTCGGAATAATCTTGTACCTTGTGTTTGTCTTATAATTTACCCATATGTAATGTCGATGTCATAATTCATGGACTCCATGGGATACACAATATCAGGTCGGTATAATCTTGTACCTTGTGTTTGTCCTATAACTTACCCATATGTAATGTCGATGTCATAATTCATGGACTCTATGGGATACACAATGTCAGGTTGGTATAATCTTGTACCTTGTGTTTGTCCTATAACTTACCCATATGTAATGTCGATGTCATAATTCATGGACTCCATGGGATACACAATGTCAGGTCGGTATAATCTTGTACCTTGTGTTTGTCTTATAATTTACCCATATGTAATGTCGATGTCATAATTCATGGACTCCATGGGATACACAATATCAGGTCGGTATAATCTTGTACCTTGTGTTTGTCCTATAACTTACCCATATGTAATGTCGATGTCATAATTCATGGACTCTATGGGATACACAATGTCAGGTTGGTATAATCTTGTACCTTGTGTTTGTCCTATAACTTACCCATATGTAATGTCGATGTCATAATTCATGGACTCTATGGGATACACAATGTCAGGTTGGTATAATCTTGTACCTTGTGTTTGTCCTATAACTTACCCATATGTAATGTCGATGTCATAATTCATGGACTCCATGGGATACACAATGTCAGGTCGGTATAATCTTGTACCTTGTGTTTGTCCTATAACTTACCCATATGTAATGTCGATGTCATAATTCATGGACTCCATGGGATACACAATGTCAGGTCGGTATAATCTTGTACCTTGTGTTTGTCCTATAACTTACCCATATGTAATGTCGATGTCATAATTCATGGACTCCATGGGATACACAATGTCAGGTCGGTATAATCTTGTACCTTGTGTTTGTCCTATAACTTACCCATATGTAATGTCGATGTCATAATTCATGGACTCCATGGGATACACAATGTCAGGTCGGTATAATCTTGTACCTTGTGTTTGTCCTATAACTTACCCATATGTAATGTCGATGTCATAATTCATGGACTCCATGGGATACACAATGTCAGGTCGGTATAATCTTGTACCTTGTGTTTGTCCTATAACTTACCCATATGTAATGTCAATGTCATAATTCATGGACTCCATGGGATACACAATGTCAGGTCGGTATAATCTTGTACCTTGTGTTTGTCCTATAACTTACCCATATGTAATGTCGATGTCATAATTCATGGACCATGGGATACACAATGTCAGGTCGGTATAATCTTGTACCTTGTGTTTGTCTTATAATTTACCCATATGTAATGTCGATGTCATAATTCATGGACTCCATGGGATACACAATATCAGGTCGGTATAATCTTGTACCTTGTGTTTGTCCTATAACTTACCCATATGTAATGTCGATGTCATAATTCATGGACTCTATGGGATACACAATGTCAGGTTGGTATAATCTTGTACCTTGTGTTTGTCCTATAACTTACCCATATGTAATGTCGATGTCATAATTCATGGACTCTATGGGATACACAATGTCAGGTTGGTATAATCTTGTACCTTGTGTTTGTCCTATAACTTACCCATATGTAATGTCGATGTCATAATTCATGGACTCCATGGGATACACAATGTCAGGTCGGTATAATCTTGTACCTTGTGTTTGTCCTATAACTTACCCATATGTAATGTCGATGTCATAATTCATGGACTCCATGGGATACACAATGTCAGGTCGGTATAATCTTGTACCTTGTGTTTGTCCTATAACTTACCCATATGTAATGTCGATGTCATAATTCATGGACTCCATGGGATACACAATGTCAGGTCGGTATAATCTTGTACCTTGTGTTTGTCCTATAACTTACCCATATGTAATGTCGATGTCATAATTCATGGACTCCATGGGATACACAATGTCAGGTCGGTATAATCTTGTACCTTGTGTTTGTCCTATAACTTACCCATATGTAATGTCGATGTCATAATTCATGGACTCCATGGGATACACAATGTCAGGTCGGTATAATCTTGTACCTTGTGTTTGTCCTATAACTTACCCATATGTAATGTCAATGTCATAATTCATGGACTCCATGGGATACACAATGTCAGGTTGGTATAATCTTGTACCTTGTGTTTGTCCTATAACTTACCCATATGTAATGTCGATGTCATACTGCCATTTGATATTTACCATTATTAATTCAGTTAATGATATTTTGCTGTCAGTGGGTCATTTGTTTACAGCCAACAAGACTTGTATACTTGAGGGTAACGTTTTTATGACATTTAGTTGAAGTGCGTGATGTCAGACTACATTTATGCACTGGCTGGAACGAAGGCGTTTTACCCAGGTGCTTGGATCTTAGGAGGTGGCAGGACATAGCCCAGTGGTAATGCATTCGCTTGATGTGCAGCCAGTCTGGGATCGATCCCTGTCGGTGGGCACCATTGGGCGATTTCTCATTTCAGCTAGTGTACCACGACTGGTATATGTGCTATCCTGTCTGTGGGATGGTGTATATAAAAGATCCCTTGCTACGTATCGAAAAATGTAGTGGGTTTCTTCTCTAAGACTATATGTCAAATTACCAAATGTTTGACATCCAAAAGCTGATGATTTATAAATCAATGTGTTTTAGTGATGTCATTATACAAAACTAACTTTAACTGGCTTGAACGAGAAATAGCCCAATGAGACCACCGACGCGGAACGATCCCAAACCAACTGTGCATCAGGCGAGCACCTTACCACTGGGCTATGTCCCACCCACCCGAACGTCTCAGTGTCAGATTTACAGTTTGTTGATGTCGTTACAGCCCACCTGGATGAGATTCTGGAACATGCAGAAGACATTGTGTACCTGAAGTGTGATTTTACCGACTTCGGCAGTAAGAATGCCTACGCAGAATGGCTGAAGTCAGACAGACTGCTGAAGGCAGATCTTGGGACCATCATCATTCCAAAGGTTTTGTTTTTTTATCACTTTTATCTATGCCTCATGATATTGAGCTGACATTTTGGATTTAGGTTTATCATGTGCAGTTACAGATCAAGTTTGACTTTCATGGGGATTTACACTCTTTTTGGACAGAATTATTGCCAGATAAAGTTTGACTTTTATGGAAATTTATTCAAGGGCTATAATTGTCAAAACAAAATTGGAATTTATCCATGTTTGTCAGAGTTATGGCCCTTGAACTTGGGGAAATATAAAAATTAGTTTTTCAGACTATTTCTTCGCAATCCATCAAGATATTGAGCCAAAATTATGTGTTTAGCTTTATTATAAAATACTGTTATAGATCAAGTTTGATTTTCATGGCGATTTATCCATTTTTCACAGAGTTATGGTCCTTGAACTTAGGAAATCCAAAAATAAAATGGACCGGGTAGAGTACATGTATTGCTTTAGTAGTACTCTCAGAATGCTTGTTTTATCTTAATTATGTTTTTGTTTCTGTATGATAGTTGCCTGGACGTCGAAATGAAAGTGCAATCCACCTGTTGCCAGGGAAACACACGCAAGGAATGTACTCTTGTGCTGTCAACAAGAATGGGCGTATCATCATGACCCATGCATTTTCACTCTGGAGACACAGTGTTAGCTTGAGTAAGAGAATCATTTTGTGTTGTGAATGAGAGACAGATAATTTGAAACTCCTTGTAGCGAGTTTGTTGTCATACGTTAACAGAATAGACTCAGAATAGAATTTAACACTTAGTCTAGTAATGAATAAGATATACTCTTCAAAAGAAGAAACGCAAAACCACATTGTCGTAACATTTGGAGAATTGATTTAATTATTGAATGGTGAGTCCGATAATTACCAAATGTTGCAGGATTGTTCACAATTCACTCTAGTCCATTGTGAGTAAGTGATAGGACACACCACCAAGGTCAAGGTCATCTGGAGTCAATACCGGGTGTGGCCTCCGCGTGTGTTGACAACTGCCTGGCACCGCCTGCCCATTGAAGCAACCAGAGTACGGATGACGTCCCGGGGGATGGTGGCCCACTCGGCCTGCAAGGCTGCTGCCAGCTCGGGCAGGGTCTGGGGCTGTGGTTGTCGCTGTCGGAGGCGTCGGTCCAACTCGTCCCATAGATGCTCAATTGGGTTCAAATCCGGTGATATCGATGGCCAAGGAAGGACATTAATGTTGTTGTTCCTTAGGAACGCCGTTGTGAGACGTGCTGTGTGAGGCCTGGCGTTGTCATGTTGGAACACTGCGTTGGCGTTGGCCATAACTGGAACGATGTGTGGCCGGAGGATCTGGTCAATGTAGCCCTGTGCATTCAGGTTGCCCTGCACGTGGACCAGGTCAGTTCTGCCAGTGTGTGAGATGGCTGCCCACACCATGACACTACCCCCGCCGAATCTGTCCACTTCCTGCACGCAGTTTGCTGCATAACGTTCACCACGACGCCTATACACGCGACATCTTCCATCATGACGTCGGAGCAGAAATCGGGACTCGTCACTGAACCACACCTGTCTCCATCGCAGTTGAGGCCATTGTCGATGAATCTGGCACCACTGCAGTCGGAGTCGACGGTGTTGTGGTGTTAAGATGACACCTCGAACTGGACGTCTGGCACGAATTCCTACCTCACGTAGGCGGTTCCGTACGGTCTGGTCGGATATCCTGCGCAAACCTGGTATTGCTGCGGCTGTGGAGGTGGCAGTAGTCAATCGTTCCCGAAGGTGGCGTACCCGGATGTAGCGGTCCTGCCCGGGGGTAGTGACCCGTGGTCGACCGGATCTAGGGAGGTCACGTGTTGATCCATGTTGCTGGTAACGGTCCCACAGTCTGGAGATGGTGCTTGGGGACACATGGAATGCCCTGGCAACGGCCGTTCTGGATTTGCCTGCGTCTAGTCGGCCGATGGCATTGTTTCTCTGCGGTTCACTGAGACGTGGCATGTCCTGGATTGTCAACTGTCGGCCAGATACAGAGGCCAGGCAAGCGAACACCCTGCACTTTTATACTGTCGGTGTGCATGTTGCACATGCAGACAACGCACGTGCAGTGGTGACATGCTTTGCACGTGGCTGCGTTTTTGCGAATATTCACATTTTGGAACTTTATTGTACAGTAGCTGCGTTTTATCGAATGTAACCATGGGAATGTGTTTGGGACATGCAATGACCTTATATTCACAAAGCATGAACCGGTAGGAAACATAAAATCGGAGTTATAACCCATTTGTACCCTTTTGCGTTTCTTTTTTTGAAGAGTATATGTTTTGCATTATGGGTGTTAACTTGGCAATACATATGAGTTCCCAATTCTTTGGGTTACAAGATATTTTACACCAAATAGCCATAGTTTAACATGTACTGAGGAATCATTTAACAAGTATTCCTTTGTTTTCCATCCATCCATTCATCCATCCATCCATCCATTCATCCATCCATAGATCCATCCATCCATCTATCCATTCATAGATCCTTCTATCCATTCATAGATCCATCCATCCATTCATCCATAGATCCATCCATCCATTCATAGATACATAGATCCATCCATCCATTCATAGATCCACCCATCCAGCCATAAACCCATCCAGCCATCCATATATTCATCCATCCATTCATACATCCATCCATCCATAGATCCATACATCTATTCATTCATACATCCATCCATCCATAGATTCATACATCCATTCATCCATCCATATATCCATTCATCTGCCATTATTAAAAAAATCTTCTTATTTATTATACATTTTTCGACAAAACAGAAAATATCTTGACCAAAAGACCAGATTAATATTCTACAGATCTTACATATCACCTCATTTAGATTATTGCTCCACAATTTGGGGAACTTGTTCAAAATATTTTGTAGAAAAGCTTCAAAAAATCCAAAATCAAGCTGCAAGACTTATTACTGAAAAAAGCAAAGAAACACCCACTGCAGAAATAATTAGCTCTCTCAGTTGGCTTAAAATCAAAGAGAGAATTGACTTTAGAACCTGCTATTTTGTCTACAAAGCCCTTGACAAACTAACTCTATCATATCTAGAAACAATGTTTCAAACAACTTCAGAAATTCACTCCTTAAATCTGAGGTCAACTCAATATAGTCATCTTTATGAATTAAAACCAAGAACCGAATTTTATCGCCATAGTTTTTCATGCAGGGGAGCTAAACTGTGGAACACACTACCTTCAAAGATAAAATATTCTCAGTCCCTCGCCTCATTCAAATCCAGTTATTTTAAGCACTATTCAAATAATAATCAATTTTAAGATATACCTTTGTTGTTGATTTTGATGTGTTTGTTAAATAATTATGATGTATTGTGTTATCACTGACTCAAGTTTCTTAACAAATTGATTTAAATATTATTTAAATATTCATAATATGTGCTATTATTTCTCATGCTATACATATTACATGTATGTTGATGTTGTTTCTTTGAATGTATGTATGCATAACATCATGTATAGATTAGAGAGGGCCTCGTGGGAGACCAGTCACCTTGTACTGAATGTGTATACCCTCTGAAAATAAAGAATTTTATTATTATTATTATTATTATTATTATCTATTCATAGATCCATCTATCCATTCATAGACCCAGCCAGCCAGCCAGCCATAGATCTATCCATCCATCCTTTTTTATTGCACAGACGTGGATATGTTAGTACTTTAAAAAAAATGTTTTAGTTTTAACTGGTAGATTTTTTTTTGATTTTTTTTCAGCTATCCTGAATGACCTAGATGAAATTGATGTGGGCATCATAATAGTTTCTGGTATACTGGTCATCGCAATTATAGCAGGCATCATAAGAATTATTGTGTAAGTATATATATAAATTCTGGCTCTTCGTTACTATGTTTGGGTAGGATGTACAATATTTTCCGGCCTATTACACGCACTGGTATATAAACCGCTTCCCTTGTTTTTAGGTAAAGTTCTGAACTATGTCCGTAAATAAGCCGCGGTTAAAACAAAGCCACAAACTTATTACAGTTAATTATTGTTTGTATTTAATAATAATAAAGAGATCCATTCTCCCTTAAATGCAAACAATAAATAATTGTTGGTTTTGTGGCTTTCAGTTTCATTTCATATAAATGGGTCAGTTTGTTAACAAAACACAACATTTACAAATCCCAATATTTTCCCAAAATACAAACAAGAACTTGGTAACGCACTGTTCGTAATCTTTCATTAGTTGCAAATAATAAAATACATAATAACATTTTATTTTTATATATATGATTACAAAGAGTTAAAAAAATAGTGCACAAGTGAGAATTACTTAGTAAGTACTCACAATCAATTACCACGTGTTTCTCTGTAACCTAACTAGTGTGCCGTGTGCAAAAATTATATATTCAGACAAGGTCAGGTCAAGCTCGATATATAGGTCAGTGGCAGTGAATCGAAACTAAGCACAGTCCTGTTGATCGTTTACAGTTTCGACATTGTTTTATCACTTAAAAATGGCGGCCTTTTCTTCAAGATATTTATACTAGATATAATTATGTGTAATATAATGAAATACAACAAAACAAGATATGCACAAAACATTAACGCCGTGTAACATGTTGTACAATACGAGTATAAATTAAACACAGGTGTATAGTTCATTCGTTCAGTATATTAGTTTCCTAATCTAAATTAGCGATACGCCTAGACTACAAAATAAAAAAATTCACATGGGAATGAATGAATGAATGAATGTTTAATGACACCCCAGCACGAAAATGACATCGGCTATTGGGTGTCAAACTGGTAAATGCAAACAAATAACGGAAATTCACATGGGGACCTCCCATAACTGTAAATCAGTGTCTACACAAATGTTTATGCACAACATTATATTCTGCATAAATTAGCATGCTAATTAGATGGGAAATATGTCGACTTGTAATAAAAACATTACAGGTACTCCGATTATGTGATTTTAATTTGCAAGCTTCATACTGAGCTTAAATTCTGATATATTAATTACATACATTACAAACAGGTAACAAACAGAGGTGTTGAAGAGATCAAGAAACTGTTTTGATGTCATTGTTAAGGTCCGGCTTTTACAATTTGCCATTAAGTAACACATTTGATGCACTACTAACAATAAATGTTAAAAAAATCAAACAAAGAAACTTCGCGGTCGAGTCTATTTTTGACCCTGTAAGTGTAATAAATCACTAGTGGTGTATTGTTTCTGGTCTGACTAGACAAAGAGGGCCATTTTATCATAATATTGAAGTCCTTGCTAATTTAATAAACAGTACTAGTCGTTTGGTATGCTATATTATTGTTATGAGAATTTTAAGCAGTTTATATGCACAGCGGTTACTGTAAAATTCATAAATAAAGTGTACCGTTTATAAACAGCAGCTTGCAGTTCACAGCAAAAAAGTAGTGACTTGTAGGCCGAAAAATACAGTAAAATGTATTATTTTTGCTTTAAAATTTGGTAATCCAAACTGTATTTTGTCAGAAAATAACCATTCATTATGTTTTTGGCTTTGTCATAATACAAATTGTATATATCATAGTACTTATTTTGCGAAGAAATACCACGTATTCATTTTGGGTTTTTTGCCTTAATATAATTAAAGTGGGATCTAGCTCAGTCAGTAAAGTGCTTGGATAAGGTGTTTGGGATGAAGGATCAAATCTCCATATTGGATCCATTCTTTGATTATTATTTTTTCCCCCATCTGAAACCAATGCCATAGGACTGGTATATCAAAGGTTTTGGTATGTGTTATCCTGTCTTTGAGAAAGTGCAGATGAAAGATCCCTTACTGTTAATGGAAAAATGCAGCTGGTTTTTCAATAAGACTATAACATCAGAATTATCAAATATTTGACATCCAATAGTTAATGATTAATCAATTAATGTGTTGTAGTGATGTTGATAAAAAAAACAAGCTTTTAACTTTAATGTAATTAATACAGTTCAGGGTTCTTTGCTAAATTAGCCAATTGCCAATTTTTATACAATGTGGCTACAACATTTAGTCTTTGGCTAATAGTAATAAAATATTCCTTAATTTAAGCATAATTTAATAATTTTCAAGGAAATAACCCTACATCAGGGGTGGAAATTCTCGTCGGATCAGTTGTTTTCCTCTCATGGAACATTGCGTTTCCTTGCATTTTAATCGTCCTTTCCTCCAAAATGTGTCAGATGGCACAGATTTTAACCTAGGATTTCAAGAATTTCCAGGATCCCTCTAGATTTCCTCTTTTTTACAGTTCACCAATTCCTACCCCTGCTACATATCTAACAATTGGCTAAAGCAAAAAAAATATTTCCAGTGTCAGCCCTACAATTATGTATTTATTTTGTCAGGGTTCGGAGAAGGTCTTTTGCCCTTGCCAGGGAGACCGCTAGGAAATCATCAATTGTCAGTGGGGCTTCCGTGGAGAAGATCCGTAGACCGTCCGTCAGTTTCCACGACAAGCCTTCGAGTTATGTCCAAGACAACATCGCTGCCAACGCGAGTGTGTTCGGAGAAGACTACCTCGAGGGTAGTCGGTTTGTCATCATCGACGGCGTGCCTGTCATGATTGATGATGATGATGATACGGTAACCACTGCTACTACTGCCGAGTCGGGAAGTACTGCTGAGTCGAGAACTACTGGTGAGTCGGGTACTACTGTTGAGTCAACAGAAGATGAGGGTGAGGATGAAACTGAAAATGATGATCAAACTGAAGATGATAATGATGATGATGATGAAACAGAAGAAGAAGGTAAGAAACACTAACAGAATGAATGTGAGATATGTCTAATGGAATGAAAACAATGCGTCGTGATTTTACAACGGCAGGTGCAGACGTTTTGTACGATAGGGGGTACAAGTCTAAAATGGGCACCCACAGTAATCCAGAATACACAGACAGGCTTAAAAATATCCAGAATGTTAAAATGAAATAATTTCATGATTATATTCATTTGTTAAACAACGGCTTTTCTGTGATCTTCAAACTTCAAGAGATGCGATTTCCTAGCCTCTTACTACCTCCCCAATAATCCAGTATTTCTAACATTTTTAATTTAATATTAATTATGAATCATCATTGAGGGCAATATCAGTTTCTTCAGTCCATAAGACTCGTATACGTCTTCTTAGTTTATGAGAATGGATTTCTCGCAAAATGTGTTCTAACTGATGAGATTTAGTGATGTCAAGTAATCCTATAACGTTGTATGAAATGCAGAGAAAGAAAGAAAGAAATGTTTTATTTAACGACGCACTCAACACATTTTATTTACGGTTATATGGCGTCAGACATATGGTTAAGGACCACACAGATTTTGAGAGGAAACCCGCTGTCGCCACTACATGAACTACTCTTTCCGATTAGCAGCAAGGGATCTTTTATTTGCGCTTCCCACAGGCAGGATAGCACAAACCATGGCTTTTGTTGAACCAGTTATGGATCACTGGTCGGTGTAAGTGGTTTACACCTACCCATTGAGCCTTGCGGAGCACTCACTCAGGGTTTGGAGTCGGTATCTGGATTAAAAATCCCATGCTTCGACTGGGATCCGAACCCAGTACCTACCAGCCTGTAGACCGATGGCCTGCCACGACGCCACCAAGGCCGGTAAAAAATGCAGAGAAATGCAGAAATAAACAGTTGAAACATTACCAAGACAAACATTAAATATTTATAACAAAATAAAAAAGCAAAATGTGATAAATCTAAACATATAATTTATACTGAACAGTTGCTGATTACCTACAAATGCATTCTTTATTTGTAACATAAAAGCCAGGGAATGCCGAATCCACCTGTTTTTCAATATACCCTGTACATTTCTAACTCTGCAAGATATTCTTTACAAAAATTTGACAAGCACTGATCTTGTCTTTGTGGTATTTACAGAATTAAACTCAGTATAAATAATGTTGTTATATTAGTACAGCAAAGTGTTTTGTCACAAGTTTATGGTTGTTTATATTAAAATTAGCACTTGTAAAGTTGTATTACATCACCTACTCATTAATTGGATAGAATGTTTTCTCTTCTTTGTTTTCATTGGTTAAATCTCCAAAGGCAATATAATTTTTTATCGGACCGGTGTGAATCTCCAAAGGCAATATAATTTTTTATCGGACCGGTGTGACACACTTAGGTCAGTATCACTATTTATTACCCCAGTAGTCACTCATAACAGGCAAAATATTTTCCAAATTTTCTCAGTAGGAAATATTCTGTATTGGTCTAACAACAGTACTATTGGACAATTTGACGCTTACAAACCAGTGACCTTGTCGGTACTAAATATGACATCATCACGATTTGGCAAACACATAAAATGACAATGTCATGCAATTTAAAGACTTTGCGTTTAGGGCTCTCTGTTTTTGGTGTTAAATTTATATAAAAATGTCATTTTAATGCAATTTAATATAACAGTGTGTAAAGTGGTTGACATCGTTTCTATACATGTACATGCATGTGTGTCCAAAATAAAGGCTTTTAGAGACAAAATAGCTGAGGTAATAAATAGAATAACAAACTCTGTATCAGTTATTATCAACTTTATGTCCCTTGTGAAATAATTTTCATTTGTCACTCGTTAAAGCTTGTGACAACTGAAAATTAATTCACTCTATTATCCTCTATTTATGGAAGGTCATATGACCGATTTTCTACCAATAAGAAAGAATACAGATATATTCTCATCATGTAATAACAGTTGTTTTATTATTTAATATTATTTTTAAATTTTGTATTTATGATAGATATGTAATTTATTATTATCTCTTGCATATTCTGCGGTACCTGACTTCTGATTCGTTAATATGATGTCACATGTGATTTGGTTAATTTGCTCTGTGGTTAATTTTTGTGAACCGTAAATCATGATATTGCACTATTTCTGTTGTAAAACAGAGAATCCCCAAGCATTGGCCAATAAGTGCTATCGGTTTGATCGACAGAATTCGGAAGTTGTGGTGTGCCTCAATATTTGTTTTTTTGCTCCATACAACACCATATCAGCCTCATCACAGTGTCATAATTGTTTAACATTAATTGTGAGACTGTATTCATGATTGATATATAGTGTAATGTTCCTTGTGTATTGTTTCAGAAGTAGTATTTATGATTTCTGTATAATATTACTACTGCTGTTGCACCCTCACTCTCTCTCTCTCTCTCTCTCTCTCTCTCTCTCTCTCTCTCTCTCTCTCTCTCTCTCTCTCTCTCTCTCCATCTTATAAATATCATAGAAAGCATTAACATATTTAAATAGCATATTTTATTTAGATACTATTGTTTAAATCTGTACTCTGTAAAGTAGTGACCACAGCACCCCAACCTGTTCACTGTCTATGTTCTGAGGGCAATAAATCTTTTTAAAAATATATATATATATATATATATATATATATATATATATATATATATATATATAGTCAAACTTCGATAACTCCACCTTCGATCTCTCGAAAATTTCGATCTCTCGACTTGAAGCGACGGTCCCGGCCGAATTGCTATACAAACTAGTAATAACGACCTTCGAAAACTCAAAATTCAAACACTCGATAACCTCGATCTCTCGACATAATTCTTTAGTCCCGCCATAAAGATTTAATTGTTTATGCATCTCAAAAACTTGACGCTTGTGGATTGATCAAACTGTCGTTGCTGGTAGTATTTTAAAAACGACTGACTTGTAAATCAAGTCAATCAGACAAAGCGCACCTGACTCGGGTGGTCTGGGCTGTCGAGGATTAAGGTGATAATTACAGAATAATAGATCGCCGGCTACGTGGAACGCACTGATCCTGTGTTTGGGTGTCGGTGTTCGTAAATATTATATTACTATATTACCTCATGTACAATGTATATGGTCTGTGTGAATAAAGAATTGAATTGAATTGTTCGTACATGGCATCATACATAATTCAGATACAGTCTGGTTAACTTCAAAGAGCACTTGTAATAATTGTTAGCGCTTTTAAAAAAATAAATGTTAGTTCCTGATTTGCATTAGTGCTTTTTAATGATTTTTCTTATTTAAAATGATAAAAATGATTAAAATAATTTTGGGAACAAATCTACTGAGTGTTATTCGGCATTCAGTGTTTTATTGGTTAGTTACGTTCCACCATGTTTTGACATCTGCAAAATACACAACGTTCATTATATCATTTACTTACTTTTACAATATACGCAAAATAAGTGTATCACAGGAGTCGGAAGATGCCAACAAAAGGGGTGGGGTGACAGTTATATATTAATTCGCCTTTCAACTGGCGATGCATAGTTTTCAGAGTTTAGAAGTAGGCAGTGAAGTGCACACTTCTAACAATATTAAGCGAAAGCCTCCAGCTAATTTTAACTCTTATATATTACCAGTAATTACGAAAACTCAAACTCCCTGAAACTCAAACTATTTCGTCGTCCCCTTCAAGATCGAATTATCGAAGTTTCACTGTATATATATATATATATATATTTAAGAATTGACCGCAATTATTTTTTGGTTCATGCAAGTATGAACCGAAAAAATTATGTGTACACTGTATGATCCCGCATAGCGGGCTCATACAAAAGTGTGCACATCGTTTTTTCGGTTCATACTTGCATGAACCAAAAAATAATTGCGGTGAAATCTTATAATTAAATTTATATGCATACTTCAACAATACATAACTGAATTTATTTTGTTTAGATTTAAATACACCTGTAGTATTGTTTGTGTAAACTTCACTGATACTTATGTCACATAGGAATGCGAATGTTCATTCACCATTATTTGAATCAGGTGATTTTTTGTAAATGACGTTATTTCCTCTAGCTGCTGTGCATTTTTACGGATCATTTAGTTATATTGGAAGGAATTGTCCTGTTCGTGTTTAGTTTATATTTTATGAAAGTGAATGAAGGGAACGTGTCTAACATTTATGCTGTCTGTGGAACCGTTTACTTTTCACCAACAGCTGTTGAACATTGCTTACAAGTAAGTTACAGGCGTGAAGTTTCCTACATGATTTCTTTGGCCAACAACCGAGTCTCATGTCATGATTAGTGAAGAGGGTTTTTTTTTGTAGTTTTTTTTAATCAAAGAAAGAAAGAAATGTTTTATTTAATGACGCACTCATCACATTTTATTTACGGTTATATGGCGTCAGATTTTTTTAATCAATGCATATAGATCCATACGTCTTCTCTGCTATAGCATTTTCCATTAATTTATTGTATACATTTTGTGTAGCTTTCACGTAAATATGATTGCCAGAATAATCCGGCTTGTTGCACAAAAGTAGTACGAGTCAGTTGGGGGGGAGGTAGTAGGGTAGTAGGCGTGGCTTATATTTTTTCGAGATATGAACGAAAAAAGTAAGTGCCTCTGGACCAATCAGATT
The DNA here is from genome assembly GCF_016097555.1 of Gigantopelta aegis. Taxonomy (NCBI): domain Eukaryota; kingdom Metazoa; phylum Mollusca; class Gastropoda; order Neomphalida; family Peltospiridae; genus Gigantopelta; species Gigantopelta aegis. The sequence continues at coordinate 56,298,843 of NC_054706.1, forward strand.
GCCATAAAGTGTATAGACGCAAAGAAAATTTAATTATATATATATATTATTACTTGTGTGTTGAAGATCCAGTGGCCGAGGTGGAGCAAGCTCTCCAGGCTGAGTCGGCGGCCAAGTTGATTCAGGATAACAAGGAGAAGGTCTTCGACATCATCCAGTCAATCTCAAACATGGCCGACAGCCACAACAGGTAGGACGAACCGGATCATAGGTCGAAATTGACAGGGACCAGGAAGCAAATTCCACTTAAAATACACAATTTGCTTTCTGGTAGTCAGTTTCACTAGCAGATTTAGTTGTTTTAGTTCTCTACCGGTTCAACCAGAGGGGACTATTGGTTTTATCTCTGACCTTCTGTATGTCTGTCTGTCCGTCCGTCTGTCTGTCCCACATATAGTTTTCTGGATGGTTTTTTCACAATGCCTCAAGATACTGAGCTGAAATTTTGTGTATAGCTTTATCATGTACTGTACGTTACAGATCAAGGTTGACTTTCATGGCGATTTACCCATTTTTGACAGAGTTATTGCCCTTGAACTTTTTGAGATACGAAAAACAAATGTCCAGACTTTTTTTTCATAATGTCTCAAGATATTGAATTGAAATTTTGTATATAGCTTTATAATGTACTGTTACAGATCATGTTCGACTTTCAGGGCAATTGACCAATTTCTTTTACAGAGTTATAGCCCTTGAACTTAGGAGATAGACATTTTGGGGGGACTAGCTCTGGCATTCGCCAATAGAGAATTTTGAAAGCAGTTGGTAAATTTTATTTTAATTTGGCAAAAAAAATTCATTTAATAATTGACATTTTTTAGAAAGTAACCTGATTTCTGCAATTTTTGAAGTTTATTAGACAATTAGGTGAAATGTTTTGCTCACCCAGAGCTAGTCCCGGGAAGGTGACATGTATTGCTTTAGAAGTATCCTCAGAATGCTTGTTTATTTAATTTTTGTACAATATTCCAGACATATTCAGAATTCCTCCACTTCAGGAACGATAATATGAATAATAAGTTTTTATCCACATTTGTCTCAAGTCTTCCACATTGCTGTTAAAAACAAGCTACATTTCCGGGACTGATTTCCATCACATGCTTCTCTTTTTCTAGCATTTGCCTTCAGATAAAAATTTGAGAAGCAAGGGTTAGGGGTAAGAAAATCATACAGTAATGATAAGAGTAATTAATTTGGTCAAAAGGTTAACTTAAAAAAGGAAATCTGCAAACAATTTTGGGTATAGCGCCATACCCATTTTACCCTCTGGCAGAAACCCTGATAATATATGTTTGTAGCAGTCAGAATTAATAACGTTTCTCCCAATAAGTTTGTAGGTAGTAAAAACTATGTTAAAAAATAAAATGATGTTTTAATCTATTAAAAATATCAGGACAGTGATAAACACATTGGACATATACATTTGTAGACACTATTGTTCTGAGCAAGAACATTTATTTAAAGTGTAATTAATTTTAGTCTTTAATAAGGCCTTATTAATCAGAAACATCTTATAATGGAAGCAAACTCATTAATGTTGCCTCTGGGCCAAACACACCACACACATACACACACAACCACAACCACACACACAACCACACACATACACACAACCACACACATACATACACACACAACCACACACACACAAACACACAACACACATATACACACAACACACACAGAGACATACACGCAGACAGACACACACACAGACAGACAAACACACAGAGGCAGACATATACACACACACAGAGTACATTCTGGGTTATTTGCACTCTCTGTATTATATTTTCAGAATGTCTCCTTCTCGCCGTGCCTCCAGTGCCTCTCCCACACGTGCACCTACTACACGTGCCTCTAGTGCCTCTCCCACACGTGCCTCTCCCACACGTGCCTCTAGTGTATCTCCCATACGTGCATCTCCCACACGTGCCTCTAGTGTATCTCCCATACGTGCCTCTAGTGTATCTCCCACACGTGCCTCTAGTGCATCTCCCACCCGTAAACTGTCGTCCACAATAACACCACAACCAGGCTGTCACAGGAGGCTGTCTGTTGTCTCCATGTCGCCTCCGCAGAACCCTGCAATAGCTGAACCACGGTATTCTTTGCACAATGTCAGCTCAGCCTCCAGACGTCCATCCAGAATAGCACAGTCAGGATCTGTGTATCAAGCTCACCAGCAGAGACCTTCATTTCAAGGATCCCCGCCAGGACCGTCATATCAAGGAACCCAACTAGGACCGTCATATCAAGGATCCCAACTTGGACCATCATATCAAGGACTCCAGCAGAGACCTTCATTTCAAGGATCCCCGACAGGACATTCATATCAAGGACCCCAGACAGGACATTCATATCAAGGACCCCAGACAGGACATTCATATCAAGGACCACAGGCAGGACATTTAAATCAAGGTCCCCAGGCAGGACATTTATATCAGGGACCCCAGACAGGACATTCATATCAAGGACCCCAGGCAGGACATTTATATCAAGGACCCCAGGCAGAACATTTATATCAAGGACCCCAGGCAGGACATTCATATCAAGAATCCCAGGCAGGACAATTGTATCAAGGACCCCAGGCAGAACATTCATATAAAGGACCCCAGTCAGGATATTTATATCAAGGACCCCAGGTAGGACATTCATATCAAGGACCCCAGGCAGAACATTCATATCAAGGACCCCAGTCAGGATATTTACATCAAGGACCCCAGGTAGGAGATTCATATCAAGGACCCCAGTCAGGACATTCATACCAGGGACCCCAGTCAGGACATTCATACCAAGGAAGACCCAGATGACCCAAACATTCAGCAGGATGACTACCTGCAGAAACCCACTGAAAACCACCAAGAGGAGATCCTCCAGAAGGTCATTCAAGGACATCTTGTCCTAGATTTGCCACCAGGCCATCTCATGTCTGACAGATTTTGAGGAAGCTCTAATCAGCCACCTAGCCACAAATGTCCTTAATTATTTAATCTTTGTTTTTGTAAAGTAGATTTTTAAGAGGTGTGGGGTTTTGATGGAATTTTGAGAGGTTTACTTCTTTGTTTTTTAAATAATTAAGTTGGTGTAAAACATTTAGAACTATTCCTGAGGATGCTGGAAGTTATTTTATTTCAACACCTAGCACTCAAATTTTTTTTAATCTGCAGCCATCATTTTTAATTTAACGCCTACAATGCATGCTATGAAAATTGAGCATCTATAAACTGACATAAATTTTCAAACAATTATTCACAGAAAAAATATGTAGTTAATTTTGAAGTTAAATCTGTTATAAAGGGCATCTTGTGTTACAACCACCCTATTTTTAAATGGCATTTTAGCCATGTCTTTTTCAACTACATAAGATGATGGCAAGCGCATGTGCTGGAAATTATGCAGGGGGGTTCAAGACTGGCAAGCAAAGTTTCTACGGGGTAGGGGATTGTGTCATGCTTCCGCGGCAAATTCATTAAGAAAAAAATAAAATGTGCTTGGAGAGAGCAGGGGTGGGTTTTGACCCCCAACCACCTACCTTCCTGTACAGGCACCCAGATGGCCACATTTGCAATTTCAAAGCTTGCCAAAATGGAGATGTTGCAAGTTGTTGATCCACCTTGAGATTTTCACCATCACCTGGTTTGTAATACATTAGTAAGTCAAAATATATAAAACAGAGTGGTGCTCAGCTTAAAATAAGTAAGGGCAGTAAACAAAAATCAAAAACAAAAAAAGAATCGGAGCAGTCATATAGGCTCTTCTCCAGCAAGACAAAAATTACTTTTTAAACTAAAAAGGGCACTTTTTAAAACATTTCTGTCCCTCTTTACAGCTACAGTATGTAAAACGATCAATAATATCGAGAAAAAAAACTCAAACTCATATTGACTTTTTGACAGCACATCTAAACATACATGTTAAACAATTATTTCAAATACCCTGCTCATAATTACTGACTTTTTGATGGCTCATCTGAATTGTATCCAAATTACATATATCAGGTCAGGTCAGGTCAAAGGGCTTAATGTGCACATTCAGAGCAAGCTGTTGTAGTGGACGCCTGTCATGGGCACGGTGTCGACTTATGTCGGTCCCTCTGTCCAGGATAGGAAAGGGTTTGCAGTGGGTGGGAGGAGGGACCGCCCACGCTGACAAGATCAAGAGACTACAAGCAGCCTGACCAAGGTCGGTAGCAGGCGGGGACATTTGTGGTGTTATTCAACTTTGAATGTCCTGTAGGATTAAGTCCAAAATATTAAAGAGCTGCACAGTTTTCCTGAGGTAATTTGGTGCATGATTTGGAACGGTTCATTGAAAGTAATTGAAGGAGCTATTTGAGTGATTTTGACTAAAGTTGGCCAAATTATAACTCTTATTGGAACCTTGCCTATTGGGGGCTATTGTCATTCTCCCATGGTTGCCCCCTATTTTAGCTTCATCGATTACATATATCAATCAGTAATGCCATTCATTTATAACAGTTCACTAATAGCTTAAGCAGGTTGTTCCATGGACCTTGGAAAGGTAAGCCCAGGACAGGGGTGCTTGAATCTGATGAATGGATCAAAGCACATGTCAAGTGATGGCCAGAGGGGCACCACCAATTTGATGGGTTATGCTTCATTGTCAGTTTTTGCCCAATTTTATTATGAATGTCTATTTTCCAGAAGCACTGGAAGGGAGGAGTGCGACCAAGATTCCACTAAACCCCCCACCTCATATTTAATGTCTTTTCCTTGGGTTTTTTAGATGGACCATTTTATATAAAGGTTTTCTTTTTATCCTTCCAGAATTTAACAACTAAACAATGATTCAAACTTGTGTAATTTAGTACAAATGTAATTACTCCTCTAGGCCCAGTGCTGTATATATATATATATATATATATATATATATATATATATATATAATGTCTTTACAATCATTAGACATTTTTAAATGAAATGCAATACATAGTTTTTTCGGATGGAATAAAAAAAGAAGACCACTATATGAAATATTCCAAATGGATTAAGAAACTATTGAAGTGGGTATAATTTCTATAGCTCTAAACTGAATTGATTATCTAGAAGAGTCTTTATTTAAGAGTAATTAAACATATGTGCATAGTCCGTAATAATGATACAATATTTTTTGACAGTTGTTTTTTGTGCTTGCCAAGTTTTGTATAGTCTACATGTTTATGTGCATGCTTTGTAATAATATATTAATATTACTTTTATAGACTTAATAAATAATTGAATAAGGACTTGTTTTAGATGGACATTCATTTACCTGACAATTATATTATATTATACCATATTTGGCATTTTATACCAACAGTGGGTTCATAGAAATGTACATATTGTGAATTGCTTTGTCTGCCATACAAAAATAAGACTGTGAAACAATTTGCACATTGTTTTATGAGCCATATCTTTTACAATGTCATGCTTAACAAAATGTTTTGCTTTCTTTAGTAATGTGCATTGAAATAATTTACAATGGTAAAGAGATCCACAAGATCCATATATGGCTTAAAAACAATAGAGTTCTTCTATTCTTTCTCCTGTGATCATTCCATGGGGGGAGAGGGATAAAACTCTTTGTACAGAAAGAGAAATTGAATATATTATTATCCAGTCTTTTTTGGTAATTTTTGTTTAAAGGGAAATCTTACTATTGCATGTGGTAGAATCGTTAATTAGTAGAACGACAGTGGCGTGACATCAAGTATAGGTCTATAGTACTGAAACATATACACATTGACATAACAAATTACCGTCCATTTTTTAGGCAATTATAGCCATAGTATGGTTTCAGTTTCCAAAACATGTTTTTTATATATTATTTTTGTAAAAGTCAGCATAGGAAAAAAAGGAAAACAATTTTAGGAATTTATGAATATTTACCTATGTACAGAAAATTTCAAGTCTTGACTGTGGAAAAGTTTCATCAGTAACAGTACATTTTTAACATCTCATATTGATTTTCTCACCCAGCATTACTATCTGTGCAAACATTATAAAGCTGTAATGACTTTTAGATACCTGTATATAATTGTAAAGTAAATAGTACATTTTTAAAAAGGGTTTTAGCTCCAGTGTATTTTGAACTCAGTTTTAGTACTGAAGATATGTACTTGTGTGTCTGCTGCATTTCATTTTAAGCAATATAACTAATTTTCTCTTTGTTGCATTATAGAAAAGGTTAAACTTTGAAATTGTTGGGGGGCTTTTTTTTGGGGGGGGGGGGGGGGGGGGGGGGTTTAAATAAAGTTTATTAACCCTAGAAATAAATTTGGTAGTGTCAGGGTTAAACTTTGTATGGTTAATGGATATAAACCATGAATAATTTGACTAGACACAGAAAAAAAAAAGAACGTACATGTGTACATCATAGTGATTCATACACCAATTCATTTTATGGCTCGTAGATCAAAATTTTGTCTGTTGACCCATAATTTTATTTTGGATATTCCAGTAATACATGTTTAAGGATATATTTATAATATGTGAAAATTTCAAGAAATTGTAATGATCAAATAGTAAGATTTCCCTTTGAAGGATTATTTACCACTTATGTTACATTTATGAACATCTTTATTAGATGTGTGTTTGTGAGAAGATTTTTATCATTGTTCTGAAAAGATGCTTGATAGGTTGTGATAGACTGATAATAAATCATGATTCTATGTTGAATACATATTATGTTTGTCATTTCTTCAAGTTTGTGTAAAATGAAGACAAATGTGTTAGTATTTTTAAAAACAAAAAAAAAGTATATTGTTGACTTCACTTACCATACTTGTGGAATGCAAAACATCCGTTTTCCTGAGAGGTCGGAATGACTAAATTCAAGATTTTGTTTCTTAATGGATCAAGGAAGTTTCCCACCAGATCAAGTTGGAAATGGTCGTAAAGGCACATTCCTGAGTTTGCTATAATTGTTTAAGATGTTATCGACTAACCGAGACATTTTAACGATTGTAATTACATATCAAATATATTTTTCTGCATAAGATATTAGTGGCTGTATATTAAACGTGTTTCTGATCGTTTTAACATTGTGTAGGTTAAATTTCATTTTATTTCCTAAAATAGATTCTTTTCATACGTACAAAATTATTTGAAGACAATATTCTGTTTGGGTTTCTTACAAATATTAAGATGACCAGAAACACATTGAATATACAGATACTAATATTCTCAACAAGAAACTATATTTAATATGTAAGTTTAATCATAGAAATATTTTATTAATCGGAAACATTTTACAATGTAGCAAACTCAGGAATGTCCCTTTAAGACTAGTAGTTGTGAAGGAGTTTCACCTCTCACAAGGCACAAAGCCAGCACCCAATATTAATCAACTTCACAACTTTGGTAAACCATCTAATGACTTTTGATTCACATATAACCAGACTGTTCAGACATAGCATTTCTGAAAGTAGACAAGAACGTCTTCTCTTTTTTTTTTTTTTTAATTGGCTTAATTTAGCTACAATTGGTCAGGTAGTTTTGGAAATGTTCCTATGCATTTCTCTATATAATTATAGTAAACTTTGTCTACTCCACCCCTATCCTCCCACAAAAACAAACAATCCATCACTAAGGCTCAGTTAATGTCCATGGGCCTAATTAACAAAGCTCTCTTAGGCTCTGTCAGATAACAAGCATCCTCTTTGCAAGTCGTTTAGCACTGCACTGCAATATTGCAAAGTTGCGAGAGTTTAGTGAATTAGGTCCCTGTATTTTATAGGTTCTATTTAATAATTAATTCCAAGCTTAATTAATACCAAAGTTAATAAAAAAAACAATTAAAAATAACTTGTCAAATTACTATTATAACTACATTCATAAATAATTACAAAATGTCCCATGTAAAAATATAATTATTTGGCTCCACTAGCTCCCCAGGGCCTCTGAGGAGTCAGAATGATCAAATTCGAGAAAACTTACGATACAAATTACTTAGCATTGATCAAGAAGTTTTGGAGAAAAAGCTAAAAATGTGAAACGTTTACGCATGACAATGGACGAAAACAGATCACAATAGTTCATGTCAGCTTTTGGTTCAGATGATCTAAAAAGCCATGCCGTGAATAGACACTGTCCAGCAAAATAATCTGACATTGAAAAAAACAGCCTTCACCGTGAACTTTAGGGGTAGTGGTTTTGCAGATACACTGGTGGAGGAAATTGTAATCAGCTAGGCTTTTTAATTCTCCATGGCACTTTTTGGCCATGGATTACCCCAACCCATCCCAAATCATCATGCCTAAGGTAGCATTTATAAAAAAAAACCTGAACTAAAAGTAATAACAATATATTTCCAGTTTATGTTGATAAGGAGTAGAATTGTAACTACTGAAATAACAAAACAAAAATCAAACCTATCGGAACACAAATTGATATATGAGGTAAAACAATCCAAATGTTAGATTATTTTATTAGTGAATTGTATTTGATATATAAATAATATATGTGTATATATATATATATATCAGCCAACAATAGAAATAAATATGTATTCAGTGGTTGTCATACAAATGTTCACTAAAACCATGTAAGCAAGCATGCATGCATAACAAGTAATGCACAATATGCCCCTTTCTGCCCATGAATGAGCTGCAATAAATTACAGAATAAGTTATCATCCATGGAACAAATCACCACACACACACACACACATACATACACATACAGACAGACAGACAGACACACACATCACACAAACACAGACACAGATACATACACATACAGACACACACACACACACAGACACTACAGGGCTAGCTCTAAGTGAGTAGAACATTTTGCCAAATTATCTATTGAACTTCAGAAATTATAGATATCCAGTTACATGTATTTTCTGACAAAATGTCAAGTATTACATAAAATTATTTCGCCAAATTAAAATAAAATTAGCCCTGACACACTGTCCTAATCATAAAAACATGCTGCTATTCAGTTTCCTCCTTCACTCTGTAAGAACAAGTGTTGAAATAACTGTTGGACACAAACTATCTGTAGGATAAGATGTGCCGAGGTGCCATTAAACAAACATGGCTTTTTTTTCTTTCTTTTTATTCATGGTATGTTTTTATATAAAGTGTAGTGGAGCTAGCACATAAACTTCTTGGGGGGAAAACTAAATTTAAGTAGAAATGTCATCACTATCATTCAAGTGTCTAGTGGTGTTCCTTTACTCTTATGTATACTGATGGAAAGAAATGAAGGTTCACACAGATAGCAACAAGAAATAATGACTGCATCAAAAATCAACTGATATTGTCAGAAGTTGACTGGGAACATATAGGCAGCACATTCAACACTATAGACATTCAAAGCCACATTACAACTTGGTATGAAATACAGACATTACTACGCTAGTAGTGAATTAAATTTGGCCTACAAATTGATATGTTCCCTTATTTCTTTTCATCATTATATATACATGTATATGTATATGAACCAAAGATGAAAATTACCTAAGCTATATTTGTTTAATCAAAGAACAAGAACTGGAATACACTACACTAACTTTAACACGAAATTACTACCTGCTTCACTAATTACATTTTTCTACATTTTTAATGTGTTACTCCTGACTTAATTCTGAGCAAATGTTCTTAATTTCATTACTTTCACAATTTGTGATGAGTATACCATACATTTTGACATAAATTGTCTGGATTCAAAAGAACAAGGATTGAAACATGTTTTAGGGTAGGGTACATATTGGTATGGTTCGCTGTACTGCGGCCACTAAAACAGACTCGCCCGATATTTTTAGACTTTGTATGCTCCCAAATAACGTTATAAAAGGCGAAGTGTGATTGGTCAAAATTTAAATTATTATTTAGAGACGAAAAGTTACCTGGACATTGGAGACTACACAGTGTTGTTAGCAATCTGATTAAAATTAGTTCTACTGGTCTAAATAAGGCATTCGTAATTCACACGAAACATCGTATACCCTCAGGATAATTCGGAATGTTTTCAAATTATTTTCAAATCACTGGCATGATTCTGCAAGTAAGGTTTTGATTGGTGGACATGAGCTCCAACTGGCTGGTGTTAGATCCACATGTAATAGTGGAGCTAATTTTAATTAGATTGTTGAATGCTTTACCACTGAGTTACATCCAGACTCAGAAGTGTGCATGAAGCAGAGCTATTTCTCAGAAAACTATGTGGTAGGTTAATAACCTGTTGATTATAGTTTTCTGAGAAATAAAAAATAAAGTCCAGCAACATAATGTAGAACTAGATCCAAGAATAAAGGTTGACACTGCCAAACACACAAGCATAGCTAGGCTTTTGAAATGCTTAGATGTTGATGCACAAAGAGATACAAGCAAGAGCATTCCCACCACAGTTTCCTCGACTCCATCCTAAGAATTTAGAAAATATGTTACAAACAATATTCTGTATTTTACAATCATAATTTAAAATGTTTTAAGTTTGGTGGTTAAAAGGTATGTATTTTGTAAATGCAGATATCCACATCACATCACAATAGTGCAAATGACTAGAGATGTATAATTTTGCGTTGAATAATTTTCAAGTTTTTATTTTGGATGAAAAAAGTTACACAATAGTAGCTTTGCTCATGAGACCTGAAAATAAGTTTTGCATTGTAAAACAAATCATTTGGTAAAACAAAATTAAAATAATTTTCAAGTTATAGGTTTGGTGAAATCTAAAAAGAGAGTACATTGCATGGTAGCTATTCCCATGATACAAATAAATTAAATTTTGTTTTCTTTAATGACACCAATAGAGCACATTGATTAATTAATAATTGGTTATTAGATGTCAAACATTTGGTAATTCAGAGGAAACCTGCTATATTTTTACATTAGCAACAAGGAATCTTTTATTTGCAGTTTCCCACAAAAAGGACAGGACAGGGCAGTACAAACCATGGCCTTTGATTTACCAGTCATATAGGACACTTATTGGGTCAGGGGGAAAAAACCCATTCAGAGAATGTGTCCACCAATTGGGTTCCATCCTTTGACCCAAACACCAAGCCATGATGCATGCAAAGATGCAGCTAGTGATGTACCTTAACCCATGCATTAATTATTTATCAGATTTAAGTTGAACTAGTACTGAGGAATATGAGAAATGTCAATGATAAAACTTAACATGGCCTTAAATGACTGGAAGGAAGGAACAATTTCCAATATTTTTGGCAAACTTGGAAGGTTGTCAGCTCCTTAGTTGCTTGTAGTAAAATGTATCCACAAAAAGTCTTTTGTCGGGGTTGGCTAGAAAGAACCTGAAATAAGACATCACACATTCATTTTATATTAGTACAGCACAGTTATCACACAAAATCACAATCGTTGAAGAACCACCACCTTTTTCTCTAGGTGGAATTTAAACTATACTCTTCAAAAAAAGTAGGAGAACTCTAATAAGAATTTACAATTGCCAAAATTGTAAGGTATATTAGCTGTGGGAAATGGTTATATGATAATAGCGAATTAATTGGGCAAACATTACAATCGGTAGTTCAGTATTACAGTAGGTTTTATGACCATCAAAGATCTTGAAGGACGATTGGGGTCAGAAGTGAAATTTTAAAGTTAACGGATTTTTTTATCAGTAAATAGCAAATTCAAACAATAAAAATTACTTTAAAAAACCCCAATAACAACTGTATGATCAACAGAATGAAGAAAAAGATTGACAGAAATAATGTTCCACATTGATTAATGGACCTTCCTGGAAATTGTCAAAATGGAGAATGACACCCCACGCACGTGTACGGAGCAACTGCGTGATGCATGTGCAAACTATGGAATGTGTTTCAGTGTGTTGATAAACAGACCTGAACGTTCACTACTAGGATATCTGTGGTCAAAACGTATGTTCGGTCTAATAGTTGATATTAACATTAATATTTCAGGTTCCCCTACTTTTTTTGAAGAGTATATATGCTTATATTTGTTCATATAATGTCACTCTTGGCTGGTAATCTCAATTAAAAAAATATATATTTCCACTACAAACTGCAAAATATGTACACATAATTTGAATATGATATATAGATTATTAAGCATGTATCATAATTTTATTAAGCTATAGAATTGGTTCCACTCTCTTCCATTTCAACCAACCAAACTCGTGGTACTTTGGGTTCGGCTTCAATTAGCACTTCCCGTTTCAGAAAAAGACGCTTGTCGTTATTGGCTAAAAGTATCCTGAAAACAAAATACCATGTTTAAAATGCGATGTTAAATAAAATGGAAAACATGTGCCATGATATGGTTGAGTAAGCTGTGCCTAACATAAGTAAGCTATGGATAAAAAATATATAATATACTTTTATTTAGTTTTAGTTCAAATAAACTAATGTATATCACACATCAAATAAAAATTGCATGCACAGTATCCAATTGTTGGCTGTACTATTTTGATTGAAATCTCTCTCTCTCTCTCTCTCTCTCTCTCTCTCTCTCTCTCTCTCTCTCTCTCTCTCTCTCTCTCGCTCACCTTTCTCTCTCTCGCCTCTTTCTCTCTCTCTCTCGCCTCTTTCTCTCTCTCCATCTCTCTCTCTCTCTCTCTCTGTCGCCTCTCTATCTCTCTCTCTCTCTCTCTCTCTCTCTCTCTCTCTCTCTCTCTCTCTCGCTCGCCTTTCTCTCTCTCTCGCCTCTTTCTCTCTGGCCTCTTTCTCTCTCTCCATCTCTCTCTCTCTCTCTCTCTCTCTCTCTCTCTCTCTCTCTCTCTCTCTCTCTCTCTCTCTCTCTCTCTCTCGCTCTCGTGGGGGCTAAGATATAGACTAATATTGAACCCTATAATAATAAAATAAAATTTAATGGAAATAGATCTGATGACATTAGGTGTTTGGGTTTTTTTAAATTAATGCATCCTTACCTATATAAAACGCCAGCTAAAATTGACCCCAGAATAGGGCCGACCCAGTAAACGTAGTGATACGTCCACACGTCAGAGTTGTATACACTGACAGCAACAGCTGGACCAAAACTTCTCGCTGGGTTCATTGACGCTCCGCTTGTGTTGATTCTGAAAGACATTAGAACAGTATCTGTCTAGTAATGTTGACAGGTTCACATCCGCTATCAGTGGCGGATCCAAAAAATCCATTGGGCAGTGACATGAGGTGGAATGCCAAGGGAACTTTGGCGAGGTTTGGAGGGGGATCGTAAACAAATGAAAATTAATATATAATAAAATTATAACAATCGCAAAATTTAGGGGTGGGTGGGCTCCTACCCCCCCCCCCCCCCCCCCCCCCCCCACCCCCTTAGATCCGCCTCTGGCTATATCGTTTTATAATACAAGAAAACAATATACTAGTATATTAAACATCCAACACTATTGATATTATTCTATCATTTGATTTTCCCCGTTATCACTGTCACCAAACAAAAATTAAAAAATGTACACAGAATATACACCAATCATACCAAACAAACACTTAATTGAGTCTGTAATTTGGTATATTCACCGATAGTTAGTACGTGTATTTGATCTGCATGCAGAATGTATGGCATTAGATTATGTTCTGTGTGTATTCATGTACTAATGCTATGTGTATTGATCTTAATTGGGTAACACTGTTCTCTGTGTGCACGAATCTATGTGACTTGCAATGGCATGTGTCTCCTCTGTGGAGTCTGATTTTGATGACGCAAGTGTCGACGAGAATACAAACTAATCGCGTTATAGAAATATATAGCATTTTTGCCTGACAGGCCATTTCCTGTTCCGATAGACATAGCACTGTTAGGCACAGAGCAAGATAGTCCGTGTTCAGATGTCACCCAGTAGAAACGTGTTATAGCAATAGAACAAAATTCTCCTCTGTTCATAAGTCATCAAAATCAGACTCCACAGAGGAGACACATGCCATTGCAAGACACAGATTTGTGCACACAGAAAAGTGTTATCCAATTAAAGGGACACACCCTAGTTTTTAAACACTACAGCATATTTTTCACTATTAGAGCCGTTTGTGATCACTGAAGTCAAACATTACTTATATTTTATTCTTTAGATTATCCATTTCCGTAGAACCGAAGTGTTTTTGGCCATCCTGGTGTTTGTAGTACCAAAAATAGCATGTTTCATATTTTTAAAAACGCACGTGCGTCTGAGAAGTAGCGGTTTATTGATTCAAGTTCTAGTCTATTTTAAGGATATTTCCTGTTTCAACGTCACATACTCTTTTTTCACTCTATTGTAACTTTATCCAAATGAGTTACTGGTTTGTAAATTAACTAAACTTAGTGTCCATTTTTTACAGGTTAAAACTAGGGTCTGTACCTTTAAGATCAGTACACAATAGCGTTAGTACATGAATCCACGTGATAACTGCAATTCCTTACCCTGCTAAGATGTCAACTAAGACACAGAATCCAATGGCTAGAGGTGCTCTCTCCGACTTGGTCCGTCCATCGCAGGTGCCCATGATGACCGTTAAGACCAGGAGCGTGGTCAGCAGCATCTCACACAGAATACCCTGACCAGCACTCGTTTCTGGAGGAAGGATGTGAGCTCCGCCATTAAGTGATTCGAATAATGCTTTGGTATCCACAGCCTGGATAGAATATATAAACATAAATTTACAGTTGGTATAAAATGAACAAATGAATGAATGAATGAATGAATGAATGAATGACACCCCAGCACAAAAATGCACATGTATCGGCTAATGGGTTTCAAACAAAAGTAAGTATATGAATATATGATTATTTACATTACATCTTTTTTAACATTATAATTATGTAGAATCTCGTTGGGTCGAACTTGGAAGGATCGATTACACCGCAACGCTCGAACCAAAAATGAAGTCTCAAGTTACACTTATACGTTGTTGACCGAATGGTTAGGTCGAACACTTTCTCGAGCACCGACGGTGTTTGAGCCAACGGGATTCAGCTGTATATGTGCGTATGTGTATGTGTATGTGTATGTGTATGTGTATATATATATATATATATATATATATATATATACTCTTCAAAAAAAGAAACGCAAAAGGGTACAAATGGGTTATAACTCCGATTTTATGTTTCCTACCGGTTCATGCTTTGTGAATATAAGGTCATTGCATGTCCCAAACACATTCCCACGGTTACATTCGATAAAACGCAGCTACTGTACAATAAAGTTCCAAAATGTGAATATTCGCAAAAAACGCAGCCACGTGCAAACCATGTCACCACTGCACGTGCGTTGTCTGCACGTGCAACATGAACACCGACAGTATAAAAGTGCAGGGTGTTCGCTTGCCTGGCCTCTGTATCTGGCCGACAGTTGACAATCCAGGACATGCCACGTCTCAGTGAACCGCAGAGAAACAATGCCATCGGCCGACTAGACGCAGGCGAATCCAGAAGGCCGTTGCCAGGGCATTCCATGTGTCCCCAAGCACCATCTCCAGACTGTGGGACCGTTACCAGCAACATGGATCAACACGTGACCTCCCTAGATCCGGTCGACCACGGGTCACTACCCCGGGCAGGACCGCTACATCCGGGTACGCCACCTTCGGGAACGATTGACTACTGCCACCTCCACAGCCGTAAGCAATACCAGGTTTTGCGCAGGATATCCGACCAGACCGTACGGAACCGCCTACGTGAGGTAGGAATTCGTGCCAGACGTCCAGTTCGAGGTGTCATCTTAACACCACAACACCGTCGACTCCGACTGCAGTGGTGCCAGATTCATCGACAATGGCCTCAACTGCGATGGAGACAGGTGTGGTTCAGTGACGAGTCCCGATTTCTGCTCCGACGTCATGATGGAAGATGTCGCGTTTATAGGCGTCGTGGTGAACGTTATGCGGCAAAACTGCGTGCAGGAAGTGGACAGATTCGGCGGGGGTAGTGTCATGGTGTGGGCAGCCATCTCACACACTGCAGAACTGACCTGGTCCACGTGCAGGGCAACCTGAATGCACAGGGCTACATTGACCAGATCCTCCGGCCACACATCGTTCCAGTTATGGCCAACGCCAACGCAGTGTTCCAACATGACAACGCCAGGCCTCACACAGCACGTCTCACAACGGCTTTCCTACAGAACAACAACATTAATGTCCTTCCTTGGCCATCGATATCACCGGATTTGAACCCAATTGAGCATCTATGGGACGAGTTGGACCGACGCCTCCGACAGCGACAACCACAGCCCCAGACCCTGCCCGAGCTGGCAGCAGCCTTGCAGGCCGAGTGGTCCACCATCCCCCGGGACGTCATCCGTACTCTGGTTGCTTCAATGGGCAGGCGGTGCCAGGCAGTTGTCAACACACGCGGAGGCCACACCCGGTATTGATTCCAGATGACCTTGACCTTGGTGGTGTGTCCTATCACTTACTCAAAATGGACTAGAGTGAATTGTGAACAATCCTGCAACATTTGGCAATTATCGGACTCACCATTCAATAATTAAATCAATTCTCCAAATGTTACAATGTGGTTTTGCGTTTCTTCTTTCGAAGAGTATATATATTATATATATATATATATATATATATATATATAATATATATATGTAGGGCCGTAGCTAGTGGCGGGGGGGGGGGGGGGCAGTTGCAATCCCCCAAGAAAAAAATCCGGAAAGCACTATAGAAACTTAAAGAAAATTCTCTTCTTAACCGTTTAAGGAGTTTTAGACTATTAACTTCTCAGTTGCCCTCTCCCCCCCCCCCCCCCCCCCAAACAAAAAATCCTAGCTAAGGCCCTGGGGCCTAATTCACTAAATTCTCGTAACTTTTCGATCTCGCCGTGCAATGCTAAAAGACTTGCAGAGAGGATACTTTGTTGTCTAGCAGAGCCTAAGAGACCTTTGTAATAAATAGTGAAATAGTTCATACCCTACAGAGCGCGGCTCCCAGTAGGCCGCCTATCAGCTGCATGCCTACATAGAAGACTGCCAGCAGAGGCGCGATATGTCCTGCCAGTGCCACGCCCACTGTAACGGCGGGGTTGAAGTGACCGCCGCTGGAAACAAAATATTATATGTATACAATTTAACAAGTATGTAATATTAATTCTGCTTAGCAGGGTACATGTATAGCTCAGTTGTCACTGGTGACATATATATATATATATATATATATATATATATATATATATATATATTATATATATATATATATATATATATATATATATATGTATGTAAAATAGTACAAGTGTACATAATATGTGTTTAGACGTACACGTGGCACGCCAGGCTCATACAGACTGAATGCAGCGCGTGCGTGCGGTTCGGCCCAAAAAATAAAATAAAAATTCATTTGTTTCAATGATAGCGTCTGCAAAACACAAGCGGCCAGCCATAGGCGTATGGGCTCTTATTTTTGTAGGGGAAGGGGCAGACTGGCTTTTGCCCGAATTAGACGAAAATGTCCGAATCTGGATAACAACATTTATTCATATTGGCATTAATACCAAACAGCTAAATAGGGTTGAATACGAATCACTACGCATGTTTTGTTGTAGGGTTATTGTTGGGGGTTTTTTGTTGTTGTTTTTTGGGGGGGTTTGGGGGGTTGTTTGTTGTTGGGGTTTTTTGGCGGGTCTTGGAGGTTTTGAGGATTTGTTTTCAAATGCGGTAATACATTACCCTCAGTATTGTATTTCTGTTATGGTGTTTATTAATTTCGTTTTGGCGAAAATGAAATAATTGTGTATGATGTATATGCCCAAAACGCAAGATGCATCAAACGCAACACCCGGACCGCACGCATCCAGCCTATATAAGACTGTATTTGATCTTTAGACGTAACCGCCACTTAGGCTACTACTACCGAATGGACAGTAATAAGGGTTATTCAGTGGCGGATCCAGAAAATCCATTTAGGGAGGCCCAAATGACGAGGCGAAATGCCAAGGGAACTTTGGGGGAGGTTTGGAAGGGGATCGTAAAAAAAAAAAAAAATAATAATATACAATAAAATATATAAATGTCTTTAAAAATTAAGCAGAGAAACCGTCGACTCCTGGACTTTTATTATTCTTCATACGTCTTAGAGCGTTTGATAGTTCATCATACGTTAATATACCTTCTAAATTGTCAGCTTGCTCTTTAGTAAGTTTATTTAGGTCTTTTTCTGTAAGTAAGTCATTTAAATCTATATTACAAGTGGCGTCTTCTTTAGAGGCATACAAGTTTTGATAAAAACGTTTAGTTTCATTAATAATTTCATTTTTATCTGTAACTATAGAACCATCTTGTTTCTCAATCTGAGTCATTGATTTACTAATAAAATTCCTATTTTCTAAATTACAAAAATAATTATTTATTTTTTCACCTTCATTAATCCATTTAGCTCTTGATCTGACATATATACCGTCCATTTTCTTTTGTCGCAACTTTTCTAACTCGATTTTCTTTGAATAAATAGTTTCAAACTCCAGGTGATTGCTATTTTATAACTCCTCTATTTCACTAATTAATTGTTTTTCATATTTATTTTTAAAAAAAATTCAAATAAGATGAGTATGAAATTGTTTTCCCTCTAATTTCCATTAACAAAACTTCTAAAAATAGTTGGTCACAAATTTGAAACTCAATTTCATATAGTGGGATATCATCGATTGCATCCAAATTATAGACTAATAAAGCATACTGTTTCTTAATATCTGAAATAACATTTTTGACTGTTGTTATATAATTTTTATTTTCTAAAATTGAATTATTGAATTTCCAATAAGTATTGTGCCTTTCATGTTCAGTAAATTCAAAATTAAGACTTATAATAGAATGATCAGTTCTGTACCCACAATGTATATCGGATTTTACTACGGACGAATACAATGGATCTGATATTAAGAAAAAATCTAGACGAGCTTGTTTAATTGGTGTGTTTCTCCTCCATGTAAACTTGTGTAATTCAGGATTATGATCTCTCCAAATATCAACAAGATCAAGCTCCCCACTGGTCTATAATACCTTATCACGTGCTTTTGGGTTATTAATATTTATATAATTGTACGTATCGATATCAGGGTTTAAAACAAGATACCAATCCCCACCAAATATACAATTTTTATTACTAAACAGTTTTACTTTTTCTAACATTAATTGGTAAAAGTTAGGTTCATCTGAATTTGGACCGTATAAATTTACTAAAGTCAATCGTATATTGCAAATAGTTATATCCACTACTAATACATTTCCTCCATCATGTCGAAATAGTGTGTGTATTTTGTATTCAAAAGTGTTATTTGTCAATATTGCAACACCGCGGGATTGGCTACTATAAGAATTAAAAATACATTCAAATACCCATTCAACGCAAATAATAGGCTCTTTTTCTTTTGTAAAATGAGTATCCTGAAGAAAACAGATAGAAAATTGTTTCGACTTAAGGAAATTAAAAACATCCTTCCTTTTTTAACATCCGCTAGTCCCCAGCAATTCACTGAATAACAAGTAAATCGTCTATCCATTATCAAAAGTGGTTCTAAAATATAGTATACAAATCAAATAGTAAATTACTTTCCACTCATTACACAGAACATTTAAAAACAAAATGATATACACATGTGTTTCATAATACACTTTTTTAAACAAATACGCACACATACAAATCGCCAACATACAGATTCCTATTACACATCTAAAAATTAAAAACATCCCTATAGGTCCGAGGGAGACGTCTTGGGCTTCATTTATGCCCCCAAGCCCCGTTACATTACTTGATAAATTGACAAAAACAACCGAATACAAAACACAGAACAAGAAAAACAAAACAAAATAGACCTCGCAACAGCAGTAGTGATTTTGTTTTTATAGTAATCGCAGAATAGATAGATATTGTAGTATTATTATATATTATTGAATATAATCGCAGAATAGACAGTTATTGTGGTATTGTTATATATTATTGAATATAATCGCAGAATAGACAGTTATTGTGGTATTGTTATATATTATTGAATATAATCGCAGAATAGACAGTTATTGTGGTATTGTTATATATTATTGAATATAATCGCAGAATAGACAGTTATTGTGGTATTGTTATATATTATTGAATATAATCGCAGAATAGATATTGTGGTATTATTATATATTATTGAATATAATCGCAGAATAGACAGTTATTGTGGTATTGTTATATATTATTGAATATAATCGCAGAATAGATATTGTGGTATTATTATATATTATTGAATATAATCGCAGAATAGACAGTTATTGTGGTATTATTATATATTATTGAATATAATCGCAGAATAGATAGATATTGTGGTATTATTATATATTATTGAATATAATCGCAGAATAGATAGTTATTGTGGTATTATTATATATTATTGAATATAATCGCAGAATAGATAGTTATTGTGGTATTATTATATATTATTGAATATAATCGCAGAATAGATATTGTGGTATCATTACATATTATTGAATATAATCGCAGAATAGATATTGTGGTATTATTATATATTATTGAATATAATCGCAGAATAGATATTGTGGTATCATTACATATTATTGAATATAATCGCAGAATAGATATTGTGGTATTATTATATATTATTAAATATAATCGCAGAATAGATAGTTATTGTGGTATTATTATATATTATTGAATATAATCGCAGAATAGATATTGTGGTATCATTACATATTATTGAATATAATCGCAGAATAGATATTGTGGTTTAGAGCGAATGAGGGTATTATATATTATTTGAATATAATCGCAGAATAGATATTGTGGTATCATTACATATTATTGAATATAATCGCAGAATAGATATTGTGGTATTATTATATATTATTAAATATAATCGCAGAATAGATAGTTATTGTGGTATCATTATATATTATTGAATATAATCGCAGAATAGATATCGTGGTATTATTATATATTATTAAATATAATCGCAGAATAGATAGTTATTGTGGTATCATTATATATTATTGAATATAATCGCAGAATAGATATCGTGGTATTATTATATATTATTGAATATAATCGCAGAATAGATAGATATTGTGGTATTATTATATATTATTGAATATAATCGCAGAATAGATAGATATTGTGGTATTATTATATATTATTGAATATAATCGCAGAATAGATAGTTATTGTGGTATTATTATATATTATTGAATATAATCGCAGAATAGATAGTTATTGTGGTATTATTATATATTATTGAATATAATCGCAGAATAGATAGTTATTGTGGTATTATTATATATTACTGAATATAATCGCAGAATAGATAGTTATTGTGGTATTATTATATATTACTGAATATATATGTGGTGTGCACAAAAACAATAAATACAAAAAAATAAACAAATCAGAAGTTAATTTTAAAATAATTTTAAAAAATCAATAAAGTTTTGAAGATTATGTGATATTTTTCATTGAGCCAGCACCTATTTCAACAAATCCCGCCTAGTATTTACTTTGAAATCGTTTGTAAACAACAGACAAATTAATTAATTAATTAATTTAAATCATATAAAGCAATAAAGCCCCAAAAAAATAATCAGATAAATAAATATTATTGAAGTATACAATGTAGTTTGTTAAATTGCAGTATATATTACACAAACATCTAGACGAACATATACGAATACGAGATATACCTGATTACACAAACATCTGTTCATGCATATTTACAAATATACACATACATATATAAACATAATATATACAAAGACGCCTACACATATAGACAGAATAAAATAAGAAAGGTAATAATAAATAAATAAATAAGGAAGGAAATAAATAAATAAATAAATAAATAAATAAATAAATAAATAAATAATTAAAGATAATAAATTAAATGATAATAATAATAATGCATGTAACTGTATATATATATATATATATATATATATATATATATATATATATATATATATATATATATATATTACACACCCACATACACATACAGGGCATACATACATACATACATACATACATACATACATACATACATACATACATACATGCATGCATGCGTGCATGCATGCATACATACATACATACATATATTCTAACACACACACAAACATACACATACACACTCATCACTTAAAATAAATAAATAAAAAAACCATCAAGGCCAGTCTCCCTGCGTGCAACAATACCCCGCTTGTATCGAAAATGCTTGGGGTATTATTCCACAGAAGTGCTGCCAGAAAACAAGAAAGAAAGTTGGAACAAACGTTAAGAATAGTAAATAAATAACTTAATAATAATAATAATAATAATAATTGACAGATTTTAAATATCGAGAAGAGCCAGTGTCCCTACGTGCAACAATACCCCGATTAAATCAAAATGTTTGGGGGTATTATTTCACAAAAGACCGGCCTCGGTGGCGTCGTGATAGGCCATCGGTCTACAGGCTGGTAGGTACTGGGTTCGGATCCCAGTCGAGGCATGGGATTTTTAATCCAGATACCGACTCCAAACCCTGAGTGAGTGCTCCGCAAGGCTCAATGGGTAGGTGTAAACCACTTGCACCGACCAGTGATCCATAACTGGTTCAACAAAGGCCATGGTTTGTGCTATCCTGCCTGTGGGAAGCGCAAATAAAAGATCCCTTGCTGCTAATTGGAAGAGTAGCCCATGTAGTGGCGACTGCAGGTTTCCTCTCAAAATCTGTTTGGTCCTTAACCATATGTCTGACGCCATATAACCGTAAATAAAATGTGTTGAGTGCGTCGTTAAATAAAACACTTCTTTCTTCTTTCTTTATTTCACAAAAGAGCTGTCTGTTTCTCTCTCTCTCTCTCTCTCTCTCTCTCTCTCTCTCTCTCTCTCTCTCTCTCTCTCTCACACACACGCAGAAAAAAAAAAAAAAAAAAAAAAAAAAGCAGTCTGCTGTATTCCGATCCATATCATTATATACAGAGTATACACATTTATTTGTATATACATATACACATACACCTATATACACATTCCTTCATTCGTCTCATGAAAGTTAAGGAGTTGACATACTGTAACGTAAGTACGAACAAATAAAAATACACACACTATGCACAAACCACGCACACGCACACGCACGAACAAACAAAAAACACACACTATGCAGAAACCAGGTAATAAATATGTTTAAATCAGTTCCATATCGCTATGCTCACAGTCTATGTAAACACCCATGCATCGTTCTAATCCCTAACGTGGCCAGATATAGGTTACTTTGTATTGAGGTCTGTTAATTATGCTTTTATTAATGATGAATTATCGATAACACAGAAACTAGGACTAATAACTTGTATACCTAAAGGGGATAAACCAAAACGTTACCTAATTAACTGGCGACCTATTTCACTCTTAAATATTGTATATAAATTAGCATCCATATGAATATCTGAACGAATAAAAAGGGTCCTCGACATCTTAATCAATGAAGATCAAACTGGATTTATGTCAAAATGATATATTGGCGATAACATAAGGATTTTGTATGACATTTTATACTACACTGAATCCCAAAATATTCCTAGTATGTTACTAAGAGTAGATTTTGAAAAAGCGTTCGACGCTATTTCATGGTCATTTATACATAAGACTCTCACATTTTGTGGGTTTGGGGATCATATTAAACGTTGGATATCAGGGTTTTTTACAAAAATATTAAATCAAGTGTTATAGTTAATGGCAATATATCTTCATCGTTTGAAATACACAAGGCAAGACAAGTGGACCCATTATCGCCATATATATTCCTCCTTTGTGTAGAAATTCTGGCAGGACTTGTACGCAAAAATAAGAAAATTAAAGGAATTTCAGTACAAAATAAAGAGTATCTCATTTCACAGTACGCTGATGATACAGATTTTATACTTGATGGTAGTAGAGAGTCCTTCGAAAAGACAATAAATACTTTGAATATATTTGCGAAATTATCTGGACTAAAAATTAATTATGATAAATCTGAAGTCATATAGATTGGCTCATTTAAGACCAGTGCAGTCAGATATTTACAAAACCTTCATTTAAAATGAATCCTTCCACTTTTAAAGCACTTGGCATTACCTTTAGTACTGATCTAGCTGAAATGACTAAACTTAACTATAATTCTAAACTGTTTGAAATTAAACAAGTAATAAATAATTGGATACGAAGAATTATCACACCACTTGGTAGAATAGCTATAATAAAATCCTTATTAATATCTAAACTTAGCTACTTACTTTTAACACTATCTAATCCCTCTGAATATTGTATGCGTGAATTAAATAAAATATTATTTAAGTTTGTATGGAACCAAAAGCCGGATAGAATTAAAAGAAATACCATGTGTAAATCTATTAAAGAGGGAGGCCTTGGCATGATAGATATATTTAAATATGTTAAAGCTTTGAAAATTACTTGGTTACGAAAACTGGAAAGTAATGATTCAAAATGGAAACCTCTTTTATTGGTATGTTTTCCCCAACTACGTAATATTCCTGTATTTGGTAATGATTTCCCTCAAAGATGTTATAAAAATATTAACTTGTTTTGGAAGGACTGTATTGGGGCTTTTTGTGATTTCTCTACAACTATTAATGTAACAGACTTTAAAGATTTTTTTATCAGAACCAATATTCTATAATTGTCATATAAAAATCGATAGAAAAACGTTTCTAAAACAAAAATGGCTCGAAAAAGGCATCTCTCAAATATGCGACCTAGTTAATGATCGTGGAGAATTATTTACATTAACTGAATTTAATTATATTTATGACTTACATGTGTCTTTTAGAATATCAGGGAGTCATTAATTCACTCAAGGTATACCTTAAAAAAACTAAAATTAGTAAGATAGACACAAATATTCCTTTAGACGAATCGTCTAAAGGAATATTTGTGTCTGTCCAAAGAAAACTTTGTTCCATTAAAAAAGGATCAAAATTATACTATTACACATTAACATATTCAGACGTACCAAATATCGCTATGGCAAAATGGCAAAATCGTTTTAGTACTGATCTTATCTGGCCATTATTTATTTGAAACCATTTCTCACCACACAAGAAGTAAAATTAAGATGGTTCCAATATAGGATATTACACAGAATACTAACGACAAATATTTTTGCCTTCAAGCTAAAACTTATTGATACTGAAACATGTACCTTTTGTAATGTAAATAAAGAAACAATAGAACATCTTTTGGGGGAATGTAACTTTGTTCAAACGTTTTGGAATTCGTTTTTAAACTGGTTATCGAAGTACTGTAATCATTTATGTAACAAAAAACTGTCTCTCGAACTAGTCATATTATTTGGATTTAAAGACAACATTAACACAGATAATATTTTTGATCTCTTGCTACTTCTAGCCAAGTATTTCATATATAAATGTAAAGTGCAAAAAGTTAAGTTAAATATCATTCATTTTAAAAAAAGAAATTAAACAAAGATACTCTATAGAAAAACATTTATATTTTAGTAAGAATAGTCTTAGCAATTTTTTACCAAGTGGTCACTGTGTCATTCATTAGTTGAAAATATTTAATATAATAATTTGTGTACTATTATTATTATTATTATTATTATTATTTAAATCCTCTCGTCTCCAGCAACAGATGTAATATATAGTAATTTAATAAAACATCTACTTCCCGCAGTATCACTGAACATTAATAAACTATAATACAACTGATAGGAAACTAATCACATGTATACATTTGTTATCAAGCTATGTTGCGTGCTGGTGTATGTGTGTGTATGTGCGTGTATGCTTTTTTAATGTTAAAACTGTCTTGCTGTCCTGTTTTACTTCATATCTCTCTCTCTCTCTCTCTCTCTCTCTCTCTCTCTCTCTCTCTCTCTCTCTCTCTCTCTCTCTCTCTCTCTCTCTCTCACTTCTATCTCTCCCTCCCTCCCTCTTTCTATGGAAAAATGTACAATCAATCTGAACATATTTAGTCTAACAATACTCATTATGTATTATACATATATTTAATGTTATTTATGTTCAACATTATCTGTAGCATAGTGATTCAGGGCCCCATCCCTGACACTATCGACATTTCTGGGCTAATAAAAAATTAAAAATAAATATATATATATATATATATATATAAATGTCGCAAATTTAGGGGGGCCGGGCCCCGGGCCCATGCCCCCCCCCCCCCTTAGATCCGCCTCTGTTATTGTAGATATACCTGAAGGCTTAAAACAAAAATTAATGTATCCCTTTTAATAACTTGGAAAGTATTTACCCCACAATAATATTTTGCTCTTCCCATTCTTGTTATGCAAAACAAGAACAGTGGTAGCTTTGTCACCTTTCCTGAACACAATTTCGAAAAACCTTGGTGTAATCTTTGATATCAGAGACTTTTATTTCCAGTGAAAATACGTCAAAACTTATAATCTGACAGACAACGTGAATATGACAGGTGGCATTTGGCTGAGGCGCAAAATGCAAAATCCATTTGTCTGTAATCTGTATGCATGCGTATATACGTAATCTGTAATGCGGAATCCTTATCAATCACTTTCATACAAATATGTTGAATAGATTCCATGTATGCTTACTCCGTATGCGTGTGCGCATCCGATCACTCTATTCATTGTGAATTACTAATACACATATATGCACTACGTATGTTACGTATACGGATTACGGGGAAATGGAATTTGCACTTACCAGATATCATCACAGTGCGACACAGTGGTTCTCGCTGTTCACAAGACATACACCAACATTGTGCACGCGACTCCAACATCTTTTGACAAGCAATTTTAATTCTAGCTCTGTCATTACTTACAAGGCATTTGATCTGCATATTTGAATGTTTAACACAAATGGATAATACCCATATGATATAAGGGGCAAAATATTATTATTATTGATTAAATAGTTTTCTAGTTATTAATAAGTAAAGAGGGATACAGGTGGTGGTGGTGGTGGGGGGGGGGGGGGGGGTTGTGTTGTGTTTCGTTTCTTGTTGTTCTTTTGTTTGTCGTTGTTTTGTTTGTTGTTGTTTTTGATGGGTTGGGGTTTGGGTTGTTTGGGTGTGTGTTTTTTGTTGTGTTTTTGTTTTGCTTTTTTGTGGGGGGTTTTTTTGCTTTGTTTTTGTGTGTGTGTGTGTGTGTGTGTGTGTGTGTGTGTGTGTGTGTGTGTGTGTTTTGTTGTTTGTTTTTGTTGTGTTTTGGTTTTCTTTTCTTCTTTTTTCTTTTCTTTTTTTTATTATTATTATTTTTTTATTTTTTTTGGGGGGTGGGGGGGGGGGGGACTCCTGAATCGGGAATCCTGATGTAGGCCTATATCTACTATCTGACAGAGGAAAGCATCATGGTGGTGTTTGATAACACTAGTCGTGTGGACGGTGTTTTACCTTCGCTAACAGTTTAATAACCTACGTAATCAGAAATATAGTAACATTTGTTGCAGCAACAGTTGACGAAATCTACAGTAGAAAAACATGAATGAATATTTAACAACACATCAGCTATTGTGTGTCAAATAAAGGTAAGTAAATACAAATGATTATTTAATTTTACATTAAACAGGTTAAAATAAAAATTGTATAATTATTATGTAAAAGGTGTTAAGATCCGGGGGAGGGGGGAGGGGATAATAATAATAATAATATATATCCCAGTTAGACATTTTAAAAAGTTTGTATAAACATCAGAATGGGTTTTTAAAACTTTAAAATTAATTAATGTACATACAGGTTTACAGAAATACAGAATTTCAAAGATTTGTTGAGTTAGGGTGGGGGGTAGCCCGAGTACTCTGACTGTAAGAGAGCTAGACGGACATTTGGACATAAATACGTGTTTATGTCCAAATGTCCGTCTAGCTCTCTTACAGTCAGAGTACTCGGGCTAGGTGGGGCGGGGCGGGGGTGGGGGGCAGTACAAATACCGAAAGGTTATGGGTTGTGATTAATCAAATGTTCAGAAGGGGTTTGTGAATGGGGGTAGTACTGGACATAGTAAGAGGTCTTTGAACGGGTTTTTATTATTTTTCACGTTGGCGAAATATGGGACGAGCTTCTCTCGGCGCCTCCCCCTACCCCTACTGGATCCGCGCCTGTCTATATTTCTGCACGACCATAATGAGGAAACCAAATGAGGAAATGAGCGTCGGCAGTATTTCATATTACCAGGGTGGTGAGGTGAGTGTAGTGTGGCACGTGTAATTAATTACTGGTATTAGTACACGTTACACTTCGTAGTCTATAGTACCGTGTACATGAACTGCACCAGTTAAAAAAGTTTTATTAAAATAAGATAACACAGGCGGATCCAGGGTGGTGGTGGCAGGGGACCCGTCTCCACCTACATTAATTCAAGTGGGGTTTTTTTTAATTTATTTATTTTTGCTTTTCTTTTCTTTTTCTTTTTTCTTTTATTTTTCCCATTGGGCTTGCTCTTTTTACTTGCTGGTCCTTGTGCCCTTTTTCCCTTAGCACCTCACACACCCACCCAAAAACAAATCCTAAAAACAAAACAACTACAAAAAAACAAATATTATTCACTGGATCTGGCCCTAAATAATATGTAAAAATATATTTGCCTATTTTTGTTTCTTGCGATATACTTACATTATTTGAATAAGATTTACTTTATTTTGGGCTTTAAAGGGACATTCCCGAGTTTGCTGCATTGTAAGATGTTTTCGAATAATAAAATATTTTTACGATTAAACTTACATATTAGATATATTTTCTTGTTTCGAATATTAGTGGCTGTATATTCAATGTGTTTCTGGTTGTTTTAATATTTGTATGAAGCCCAAACTCGATTTTGTCTTTTTTAGGAAATAAAATGAAATTTAACCTAGTATAAATATTAGAACGATCAGAAACACGTTTAATATACAGCCACTAATATTTTATGCAGAAAAATATATTTGATATGTAATTACAGTCGTCAAAAAGTCTATCTTAGTCGATAACATCTTAAAAATTGTAGCAAACTCGGGAATGTCCCTTTAACTGTTAACTCACACATTTATTTATTTATTTGTATTTATGTATTTATTTATTTAAAATTATCTATTTTGGTAAATCCAACGTGTGTTTGGTTGTCGAGGTGTTTGTAGTAGCTACAAAATTATTTTTATTCGAAACAATTTCGGAAACGAATCATATTAACACAACATACATTTGTTTTTAACTTACCTCACTTTACCAAACGAAATAACAAGCGAGGCTATTAGCAGCCCGTGGGCCAGGGCGATGGGCGTGGCCGCCAGGGCTGGGTGAGACTTCCCTGGCTCCTTGGCGAGCGAGTGTGGGATGCACATACACCCGATGAACACAAACAAACACGCGCCGGTCAACTCGGCCAAGCATGGTCGAACCACTCGCTCGAACACAGCAGTTTTTTCTTTCTCCTTTTCCTCTTCCTTTTCGTTAATGACAAGCTGTCTGTAAGGTTCCATAACCGTAGGCGCCATTTAATATTACAACCTTCCTCGGTTGTCGTTAGCGTACAATAATATTATTATACTAACAATATATTTACGTATGTTAATTTACGGTTTACGACCTATGTCGTGACTAGATCAGTCATGCATGTTGGTCGAAATTTTAGAAGGAAAACGCGACGGCGTATCAACCAAGTAGTTAACTGACGCACTTGACAGTGTATTTGGGTCGTGAGTTTTGTATCGGCTAAGCTATTTTAAAGCTACTGTTTTGTTGCCTGCGTCACGGGACGTGTCACCTGACTATCAGGTGCCGTGACTTACAACAGCTGGTATAGGTTTTAGTTTACACAGAAGCTTATTTGCATCCTCGTACATAATAATAATAATAATACAGCGATTACAGCAACTGTATGTACCTTAAAATGACTAGTTATTCATATGAATCCGTTCTTATCTTTTAGTGTAAATCTTTTTCTATTCGTTGTTGAATGAAGCAAGTTTCGTTGAATAGGACTATAGATACGTACAGTACCAATAATATCTATTTATAAGCTTTCAATTCTTTGCGGCTTGCCATATGGAACTGTTTACCAAATGATATACAAGTAGGCTGTTTGAAGACTGGGAGCAGTATGACCTTCGTTCGGTAGAAAAGGGAATAGGTAAAACCAGTAGAACAGTTACATATAAAAACAAAACCAGTGTTTCTGTCAGAAAGAAATTTTTGGATATGGCGTTATAGAATTGAATACAACCACAGCCAACAGAGGGTATGGGGGCCTAGCCTAGAAAGAAAATTGGTTAAGTTTAGGGTTAGGGTTAAGAAAATCATACAGTAATGATAAGAGTAATTATTTTTGTCAAAAAGTTAACTTTGAAAAAAAGAAATGCAAACATTTTTTAGTATGGCGCCATACCCGGTTTACCCTCTGACAGGAACCCTGAAAGCTTTCTTTTTTAATTTTGTTTTTAGTGTGGGGCTGCCGTACGGAACAGTTTACCGAGTGATATTATATGTACATCAAGAACCGTTCTAGTGGTACAGTTGTCTTGTAAAATAATTTAAAGTGACAGACCCTAGTTTTTAAACACTACGACATATATTTCTCTATTAGAGCTGGTTTTGATCATTTAAGTTTGAAGTACTAACATTTTATTATTTAGAATTTTCATTTTCGTAACGTGAAGTGGTTCTGGTCATCCAGGTTTTTGTAATACCCCTAAATGTATTTTTCATAATTCTAAAAACGCACGTTCGTCTGAGAAGTAATGGTTATCGAGACAAGCTCTAGTTATTTTTAGACGGTATTTCCCCGTTTAAGCATCACATACTTTAGCTTCTCTCTGTTATAACCGTATCCAAATGTGTTGGATGTTTATATTTTAACTAAAGTTAGTGTCCATTTTCACGGGCTGAAACTAGGGTCTGCGCCTTTAACATACTTCACTAATGCAAAATACTAGTATACTAATACAAAGAAATAAGGGATCACATAAATGGTAATAGCAAATAGTTGTGCATAATAAGCAAAACCCTAATTCATAGTGTCAGGAATTATTTTATCCATGTTATTAATATTCAATATATTACCGATATCCAATGCTAATATTACATCTTCGTTTTAATATACATGTACAACCATTACTAAGCCAGTAGCGAATTAAATTTGATATACAACACAATGTGTTCCTGTCCAGAGGCGGATCTAGGTGGGACCAGGGACCCGGCCCTCTCCCCCCCCCCCCAATTTTTTTTTGCGACATATTATATATTAATTTTAATTTTTTTAGGATCCCCCTCGAAACCTCTTCCAAAGTTCTCTTGGCATTACGCCTCGTGTCACTGGGGCCCCCCTAAATAGGATGTTCTGGATCCGCCACTGCTGTCATTCTTTCCATCAGTGGAGATAGGTCTGACTATTAGCAGTGTTCCACAATTGATCGTACATGGGTAAAAGGCGATAGGCATCTTTTTGGCTTAGGCTTACTCGCTATCTACGGATATATATATTTATTTTTTTAACAACATATGCATTTATGCATTTTAGAAGAAAAATAACAAGTCAGGGTCAACATAACACATAAACTAACCCCCCCCCCCCCCCCCCCCCCCCCCCCCGTGGTAAATTCGGGAACAAACCTGAACTAATTATTGGTATGTGTAACTCGTGTAAGTAGTTGTTATCTATAGTTTGCAGCAACCGACATTCACCGTATCAGTGTGGTATTTAAATACTCGTACATACATGTATAATTGGAACCCCCAAAACGGAAATGAACAATACCTCCGTTTTGCAATTTCTAAATTAATTTGATAAATCACGAGAGAGAGAGAGAGAGAGAGAGAGAGAGAGAGAGAGAGAGAGAGAGAGAGAGAGAGAGAGAGAGAGAGAGAGACCGAGATACAGAGAAAAAAGCGTCGGAGAACGGATACATATATTGAGGCAGACAGAGAGAGGGAGATGAGTGAGGGATGGAGGGAAAGAATGGATATGAGAATGAGAGAAGGTGAAATAGTTAGAGAAAGAGAGGGGTGAGGAGGAGAGAAGGTAGTGAGAGAAACAGAATTTGAGGTGGGGAGAAAAAAAGAGAGGAGGTACATGGGCCTACATAAGATGAAATATAAAGAGAGAACGAGAGAGAGAGAGAGAGAGAGAGAGAGAGAGAGAGAGAGAGAGAGAGAGAGAGAGAGAGAGAGAGAGAGGACATGACGTCATCAGCGAGTACTAAGTAGGAGATATACACTGACGTCACCGGCGAATTCGGATGCAACGGTCTGCATTCGTACTTCATTACTACATAAACTGATAGCTTATATTTACATACATGTACATTTTTATATTCTAGTTACAATATAGCTGAGTCACTGTTGTGCATTTGGCCCTTATGCGTGACCGTACTCTTCACTGATCACATGATTTGTATGTTCCCGCTAAGCCCGATGTGCGTCTAGCATGTGGTCGAACTTATTCGTTTCAGGAGAACAGTGAACAACAACCACGGGCATGTGACAGGGCCAATTGAGACGTGATACAAAGCTAAGACAACAGCCGCGATAAACTTTCGTTCGGATTAAACAGCGGCATGGATAAAGAGGGCGAACCACTGATTAATCGCAGAGTGGAAGAGTTGACACAGCAGAGATTTGATGGGATTTGTCAGCCATGCCTTGCGGAATTTATTGGCACGTGTATGTTTGTCTTTATTGGATGTATGTCGGTGCAGGACCCGCTGGGCCCCGCCTCAAAGGACAACGCACCTAATGCAGGGGCAGTAGCCGTGGCTCATGGATTTACCATAGCCCTGTTGGCTGTGGCGTTTGGAGGCATAAGGTTTGTAGAATTTGACACCATACTTTTTGCAAAATTTTATAAATTGAAATAAACTGACTCGGTAATTAATAAATCAATTGAAGAAAGATTTCCGCCTGTTACCCCCCCCCCCCCCCCCCCCCGTCACACGCACACACACACATTATATTAATACTTGTATGGAGAAACCACTAAAGCACATTGATGTATTAATCATCGGGTAGGACTTTCCTTTGGCATTGTTACGTATAAAGAACATTATAAATACTTATAATAAATAGGGTTAGGGTTAGGGTTAGTAACAGTGCCAAAGAAAAGTCATATCGCATTTTACATTGGGACCAATTCACACTGTGTGTGTGTGTGTGTGTGTGTGTGTGTGTGTGTGTGTATATACATGTATGTATGTATGATTTTATAAAATTTAATACAGTATAAAAAGAAAGAAAAAAGGTTTGATTGGGGGGCATTGCCTACAGGTACCCTCAAACATAAACCCCAAGCACTAATACTATAGTTATATTCGGCGTTATTGGTTGGGGGTACCTGTGGCATGGCCCCCTTGGACACACACACCCCCTCGGTACGCCACTTGGTTCCTCTAGCTATGTATCTATTTTTCCATCCAGGATCCATCCATGCCTCTATATGTGTCTCTATCTGTTTCTGTCTCTCTTTATGGAAAATCATCAATTGTTATTTTGATTTCGAGAAGCTAAGATTAACAACCGCATTTGACACCATCCGAAGATTTTTAAGTCATAACCAAATTTTATTCCCGAGTTAGAAAGAAGTGGATAGGTGGACAAAGAGAGGTTTTTAGTTACATAGATCGAGGCTCTATAGCTCTAAAGCCCCAGTCACACCGGATCGTACGATTTCTGGATCATGCGATTGCTGGCGATTTGGCAGAGATACGACCAATCGGCAATGTTTGCGACGATCTCCATAGCGGTCGCATGCTGCGATTGCTTTTTAGACTGGTGGTAGGTCATCGTACGATTGGTGGCACGCTTGGTCGTACGATCACCAACGATTGGAGAAGATTGATCGCAAGATCAGTCGTAGGTAATCGTGCGACTAGTCGTGTCTACCTGCGACCACTCGCACGATCAGTCGTGTATACCTACGACCAGTCGCACGACTGATCGCATGCAGTCGCAGCCAGTCGTGCGATCGGTCGCAGGTCATTCAATCAGATATAAAAGGCTCTCAATCGTTCATCAGGATCATAAGTTCGAGTCTTCCTGGTGGCATAACGATATTCCCTCTTCGGGCGTCGTAGTGGAGAGTGACCTGAATCCCCAGAAGCGCTCTATATATACTGGTCTCGGGCAGCTAAAGACAGGTGGTACCATCAATCGTAAGGTCGTGCAACCAGTCGGGACAGGTCGTGACTGGTCGCACTAACGATCGTGAGGTCGTACCACAGGTGGCACCACCAATTGTCAGGTGGCATGACCAGTTGCACGACCAATCGTGCGACTGTGGGACCCGCGATCATCCACGACTGGTGGTGCGAGCATGCACGACTGGTAGTATGACCATGTAAGACCTGTCTGCAACCTCTTACGATTTGGAATCGCAGGTCAGAAGTTTTGAACATGACCATCGACCTTGCTTTGACTGATTTTGCTGTGGCGATCACCCACGACCTCTGCGACCAATCGCACGCTCTTTGTACGATTTGCCCACGATTGCAACATTTTTCGGTCGCAGCTAGGTCGTAACCTGGTTGCAAGCCCGGTGTGACTGGGCCTTAAACGGGGCGAGATTTAGCTCAGCCGGTTGAGCGCTGTCAGTGGCGGATCCGGAAAACCCATTATGGGGGGGGGGGGGGCAATGACATGAGGCGGAATGCCAATGGAACTTTGCGGGAGGTTTTGAGGGGATCGTAAAAAAAAAAATATATATATATATATAGAAAATTATAACTGTCGCAAAATTTAGGGGGAGCCGGCCCCTGGGCCCCCTCCCTAGATCCACCTCTGGCTCTCCTGAGGTTCTTGCGTCATAAGATCGAATCACCTCAGTGGATCGATTCAACTAATTGAGGTTTTTCGCGTTTCAATCAGTGCACCACAACGGGTCAAAGGCCGTGGTACGTGCTTTCCTGTCTGTGGGAAAGTGTATGTAAAAGATTCCTTGGTGTATTAGGAACACATGTAGCGGCTTTCCTCTGATGACTACTGTGGGATCGATCCCCGTCGGTGGGCCCATTGGGCTATTTCTCGCTCCAGCCAGTGTACCACGACTGGTATATCAAAGGCTGTTGTATGTGTTATCCTGTCTGTCGGATGGTGCATATAAAAGGTCCATTGCTGCTAAATCGAAAAGAGTAACCCATGAAGTGGTTTCTCTGTCAATATGTGTATGGTCCTTGACCACAGGTCTGACACCATATAACCGTAAATAAAATGTGTTGAGTGCGTCGTTAAATAAAACATTTCTTTCTTTCTTTCTTTTTTAAATCACCAAAATGTGCTCTAGAGGAGTCGTTAAACAAAACAAACTTTAACTTTATATTTCTAAAGAGTAAGCATGTCCCTAGAATCCAGGAAACCAAATCAAACTATTAAAAAATCAGACCATTTCCACCCTGGGCAAAGCCTGTGACATCACCAGTGACAGTCCGGCAGGCAAATATATGTGGGAGTGGAGGCCGATTTTTATATGGGCCGTAATTTACATTATATATTTAGTATGTGCTCAAAGCTGTAGGTCTAGTTTTAAATGGGCAGAATTTATTTTAAATATTTAGCATGTGATCAAAGTTGCACTGTCTGGAACAAATTAAAATACCAAAGGGGAAAAAAAAAACATTGTGGTGGCTACCGCTGTACGGTACTTAGTTGACATGAACCTATCCTATCACGTAGGAACGACATCTCGAGTTGGGGCACAATCTCTAGTGGAGAGGGCACAAGTCTCTAGTTGGGAGTGGAGACGCACGAGTCAAATGGGCCCACCGACGGGGATAGTTACTATATCGACCGCGCATCAGGCGAGCGCTTTACCACTGGGCTACGTCCCTCTCCTTCAAGTTTCTATATGCTACATTAGTGCACGCTTACCTATTAAAGTCGACCCACGGAAAAGTTAATGTGTGTTTTATTTAACGACATCACTAAGGCACATTGTTGGATGTTAAACATGTTTGTCAATAATTGTTTTGGCCCATAGTCTTAGAGAAAACCCGTTACATTTTCCCATTAGTAACGAGGGATATTTTATATGCACTTTTCCACAAACAGAACAGCACATACCACGAATATAGGAAAGAAAGTAGTAGGAAAAAAAATGTCATGGGGGGAAAAAATCACAAATTTGGGTAGAAAAGAAAATCATACGTTCAAATATCAGTATAAACAATGGGCCAAATGTTTCCTAAATCTGAATGACAAAACTGTATTCCCTGATTAAAACCGTATCTCTACACAAGGCAGAGTCGAAAGAAGGTTTTCGGCAAAGTTGTGATCCACCATCAGGTATTCGTCTTTAGGACCGCCACTCCTTTAGGAGATCTATAAGAGGATATTTTATCCCTCTTGCCACGCCTGTAGGAGGATTGCCCCTCCCAAGACTAGCTTAGAAAGTTATTTAGCATTGTCAACGTATAGAGTTATACGCTTGTAATGCTAGGCTCAGACTATCAACTGTCACGATGAAGTTGATCAACTCGACAGTTGCGTTGTAATTTCTCCCACTCCCAACTTACGACGGATGCACTCAGATTAACAACTAATCGGTCGTAGGAGCTGTGTACGACGAGAATCGAGTTGTAAGAGTGCTCAGACTAGCAACTGAACAGTCGTAGAAGTCGAGAGAATGGAGAGTTGGCCAACTGCGTCGTGACAGTTGGTAGTATGCGACTAGCATTAGACAGGCTTTGTAAATTCGACAAGTGACAGTGAGTGAAACGCCACTGTCCTGACACTGATGGAAGGAACCAGACACGTATGTATATGTATAGCTGGAGGAAAATGATAGTACAGCCACGAGACTGGACATCATAACCAAATACAGATACAATGGTTCTGAGAATGGAATCCTTAAAAGCCAGTGACAACAGTTTCTACATTCAGTTTCAGTTTCACTTCTTCGCACTTCATCTACAGTTTGCAGGAGATATTCATTAAGTAGTCTAGACTCAGACTCTAATGGAGTCTGAGACCGTAACGTCATGGCAACGCCATACAAATGGCATGCGTGTGATGTAATTTCAGATTGAGTTTTATAAGCATGGGCCTTGGTGCTGCTGTGTAGAAATGCATGGAGATGTTGCCATATATGAACATTGTGTCAGCTAAGAGCTTTTCTTTTCATGACTGTCCTATTTTCTTGTGACTTTATTTTCGTGACCATTTTTCCATGACTTTTCTTCTGAATTTTCTACTGTCCACTTAACACACATCAGCCGACCAGACAGTCTTGTCAGCGTTACTGTACTCGAGTTATAACCAGGACAAATATCCAATTTTAGACATGACCGTCGCGTTTCTGTCCATCACAAGTCAGTCGGGAGTCTGTGCTTTATTTAAAGACCCCGTTAGAACACATTGATTAATTTATCATCAAGTGACACGCACAGACTTCAAAGTAAACCCGCTACATTTTGCCATCAGTGGCTAGGGATCCACCGAGCTAAATCCCCCACCCCACGTCAGTGTGACGGACTTGTTGGTACGTGTATGCACCCCCCCCCCCCCCCCCCCCCCCCCCATGTAATCATGATAAGAATAAGAATAAGAATAATTTATTTGCATAACACCCGAATATGGGCAGAGCAAAAATAACAATATAATATACATTTATCTGCAGTAACAGTAACATAAATATACATTAATTACATAAACAAACATCTGAATCAACAAATACATATGTAATTTAAGCCTTATTACTAGTGATATTAATATTTAGGTAAAAGCAAATATTGTCAGAAGTGTAGAGCCATAAAAAACCATCAACTATGGCGTTCGTGAATTATTTTTCACGAATCCACACACCCTCGTACATTCTCCATTAGTTTATACAGACGTGAAATGCAAACAATTTGAAATTACTTCCAACTCATATGCTTTCACGCAACTTAAAGCATCTCTTTACAAAATTGCAAATGATAGGGCATAATTCCGGAATATTGTTGCGTGTAAGAAATAAGAATTTTTCATTATTAGTCAAAAAAGAAAAATGTGATTCTTGTTTTATTATTTTATGATGTAAATCATTTCTAAAAGCATTATATATAGGGCACGTCATAATGAAATGATATTCGTCTTCAACTTCTAGGGGACAGTTGGGACAATATCTCTCATTCGCAGGGACAGGTGGTTTCTTGTATCTTCCCTTTTCAATCATAAGTGAATGTGAACTTAAACGAAGCCTACTAAAAGCTTTTCTGCTTTCATAGTCTTTGGTATGTAATAAATAGGACTCAACTGAACTCAAATTTGTTTGAATGACATATATGTGCGCATTTTATTACCATATTTGTTAGAATTTTTGTTTGATGTTAGCTGTGTCGTAATATACTGCAAAAAGTACTGCTCGCATTTAATTACGAGTTCACCTAAAGTGCATGCAGTCGGTAATTATGTAGTTGAAGATAGATGCGTAGGAATTCCAATTAGGTTTGCAGCATTAATAAGTTTAGCTACCCACGACGTTTTGTTGTTCTGAGCTGACTTTGAGCTATCAATAAACGCAGCAGTTAACAGTGGGTTGTTTGAAGTCTGGATATGTAATACATATTTAAAGGCATTAATAATGATATCATACGTCAGTGGCAATCTTCCTAATTCTGCTAATGCTGCAGCATTACTGGTATATTTATTGACCCCCAAAATCCATTTACAGAATTGTATGTGTACTTTTTCTACATCAAGAGTAAAATAATTTGTGTTACAAACTTGTGGTCCCCAAATTTCACTCCCATATAACAACACTGGTATCACTGTTGTATACCATAGCTTTACATATGTTATGACGTCATTGCTGAATACGGAATATATTGACGTCATCGTTGAAACGAGATCCAACGGGCAAATACTCTTATTTTTGTTATTATAACTTAGTGTTGTAATACTGTATTAGGATGACGAGGCACTCACAACACCAGTCTACTGCCGATGCAGACGAAAACGCAATTAAGCATTATGTGTTGACTGTTGAGCCATGTTTGGCGGAGTTCTTTGGAATGTGTTTCTTAATCTTCATCGCAGTCACAGTACAAGTATCTGATTCAAATCCTCTTGATGGACAATTCGTATCAATTGTGGCCATCGCCAATGGACTTGCCGTTACCATGCTGATGCTGATGTTTGGGAAAATAAGGTTCGAGGTTGGGAGGAATAAATTTGGGCCCAAAGCATACCGTCTGGAGCTGGCCTGGTGCTTATAAAACTTTTAGAGTCTAGACTCGAGACTGATAGAGTCTGAGACGAGAACGTCATTGCAACGCCATACAAATTGTATGCATGTGACGTCATTTGAGATTGATTCTGGACTCTAAAAGCTTTATAAGCACGAGCCCTGGATCTGGATCTGGGTCTGGCGAATATGGTATCAGTCGAATCGAATGCGACAAAATACACACACGCGAATTATGCCTATAGATCTCGCAGCAGACGAGATGGGTCATGCGCTATATTTTGACAGCGCCAGACTCTGACCTAGATTGCCTATGCATGGCCGAACAAATCAAACCGACATGCACACAAACTTGTGAGCGCGCACAGGAGCACAGGCGCGCACGCATGCACGCACACACACACACACACACACATTTACATGGGCATTCAAATAAAATCAATACAATATTAAAGCTGAATGTAATTTACTGACTTTAAGAATGCGTCACGAATTCAAAAATTCCAAGAATACTCTCGACTGTCGGGTGCCTATCCAGACGTTCCAAGAATACTGAATAATGATCAGGAAGCCGCTAGGGTCTCACTAAGCATATTCAAGAATAACCCCGATTTTTCAAGTTATTCGGGGTAAAAATAGTGTATATGTGACTGGGGCTTCAGGGACACAACTTTTGTCTTGCTCATATTTTGCTATTGTATACATATATGTGGAGGTGTGTGCGTGTGTTTGTTTGTGTGTGTGTGTGTGTGTGTGTGTGTGTGTCGAGGTGGGGTTTAAAAAAAAGCCACATCATTAAAAGATTTATTTGCTATGTTTTAAGTTGTTGTTTTTTGTTTGTTTTGTTTTTTGTCAGTGGAGGTCATTTTAACCCGGCGGTCACGTTAGGCGTGTGGATTGCGGGCGGAATCAAACCAGGTCTTGCATTAGTCTACATGGTCGTCCAGTTTATAGGCGCCGTCCTGGGAGCGGGCCTTTGCAGGGTGAGTGTTCAAATAGACCTCTTTCACATTCCACTGCGCATGTGCCCGTTGCGGGGTAACTCGAGGACGCAAACCACGAAGTCACGCGATCTCGCAAAAATAGACCTGTGGACAAGTTGGGGGGCATAGACAACGGGAAATTGAATATCTCCATAATTAATTATTCTACCAGTGGGGAACCCGAAAATTCTGTCGACATCCAACAAGACTTATTGGAGACATTTATGAATTATTGCTTATCACGAAATAAAAAAAATGTTTTTGTTAACGCTCGACAAACCATCGGTTCGGATTCGTACGCAATAAATATCGGATATGGGTTGAAATAATATTAATGTGTGCGCGCATGTATGTATTCAGATATTTATTGTATTTAACATAATTTAAATATTTAGAAAGCATTATACAGATAAATACATTCAGGATTCTTGTCGGGATTTCTTTTCTCCAAGTTTTTTAAAATTTTGTTCGGTATTTGGAATAAAATTAAATGATACATATGAAAGTTGAGCTATGGTATATAAAACATTAGAATCAGGCTCGTAGGAACGATATCTGGAGTTCGGGGAGAGGAGGGGGCATAATCTGTAGTGGAGGGACACAGTCTAGTTGGGGGGGGGGGGGGGGGCAAAAGCCATATTTTAAACCGGGTTTATAAAAGTGGGGCTATAGTCCCCCCCCCCTCCGACTTCTTGGTTTCTACCGACCTGAGAAAGATCAGAAATGTAACTGTATTGCATATACAGCTATTTAAATTCGAAGCAAGATTATTTAACCTAAGAAAGATGTAAGTTTTATTTATAACAGATTAGACTAGCCGACAGCTTGATAATATAGCTACAAACTCAGGATGGTCTCTTTATTATAAACTCTTGAGGGTTTATTATGCGCAGTCATAAGGTACTTCGTTTGAATGTTTGAAGCAAACATATTAAGTACCATGTCAGGCCCGTGGCCATGGGTGGATCGGGGGATTGAGAGTTCCGCTCAAATGAAAACAAAATCGGATTTTACATATAAAAGTCCTTGTCCCCAAATGACCGTTGATAACGTAACAAGAACGTCTGTCTGAGGTTCCATTTGCTGAAAGTTCGATCCTCCTCAGTGGGCCCGTTTGATTATTTCCCGATCCAACAAATGATCCATCAAAGGACGTCGTGTATGCTATCCTGTTTGTGGGATGTGAGAAGTATGCCATGTATCATTTATTATAAATACATTGGTACGACTGAAAACAAACGTAATGCAAACGTAATGCAACTTGTTAACGTATATTTCGCAACAAAAGTTCGTGTATTATTCTCGAGTGTAACCGGCGTCATCTCATTGTTCGGCAAGGGGTTATATATATATATATATATATATATATATATATATATATATATATATATATATATATATGGGGAACACACACACACGCACACACACACACACACACACACACACCCATCTACGGCTCTGCGTTCGCGTTTGATGAGCTCCGTTTACATGAAATTTCGATCCCCCCCCCCCCCCCCCCCCCCCCCCCCCGCTAATCATGCTTGCTACGGGCCTGAAGTTATATACACTATTCATAAGTTAGACCAAACATCAAATTAGGATCGTATCGGGTTGCATGGGTCTACCACTCTGGAAACGTTGCTGCACTTTATGTTATGTATAATCATGTACGTTATAAAAAATCGAAGCTCTTATAAAACTGCTTATTTTGACCGCTCTTTTTTGAAGTTACATAAACTGGTAGCAATACTGTGTGCAACGTCAGGGCGTTTTTAAATTGATGATGATGACGATAATAATGTTGATGATGACGACGATGATGATGATGGCCTTTGCAGGGTGTTTTTAAATTGGTGGTGGTGGTGGTGGTAGAGACGATTACGATCA
The DNA here is from genome assembly GCF_016097555.1 of Gigantopelta aegis. Classification (NCBI taxonomy): domain Eukaryota; kingdom Metazoa; phylum Mollusca; class Gastropoda; order Neomphalida; family Peltospiridae; genus Gigantopelta; species Gigantopelta aegis. Next base: position 56,340,744 of record NC_054706.1, read on the forward strand.
TTGTGATGATGATTATGATGATGATGATCATAGTGGTGGTTATTGTAATGAGACAACGAAACTATAACCTTACCATTACTTTAAGCAATCGATTTAAATATTTACCTGTAAAGATCGAGTCATTTCAATGGTAAAATCATAAGAACGATTTGTTTAGCACTTATGTTTTAAATTGCCCTTTTACCATGACTAAATGTTTTATAAAATAATATAAAACGTAAAACCCAAACAAAACAAAACACCAGACACACAACAAACAAAACAGTCATGTACACAGTAGTAAACACTAAACCATCTCGGACCTCACAAAATAATACAACGTATAAAAAGGATCTGCAGCCATACGCGCACGAGACAGGGGCCAGGGGGCCAACTGCCCCACCCCACTCCCTCCGGGTGGAGCAAATCCTCGCATTCGGGCAAAACAGATAGATATACGGGGACACTTAGCTTGTTTGAAACTGTTTTACCATGCATTTCCATCATTCCACTCACGGTAATAGTATTAGTTGTAGCCTAATCCAAGTAAATATGCAAACTAATTCGTTTGCAACCCTATTTAACTGTTTGTCTGTAATGCTAATTAGAATAAATGGTGTTATTCAGATTCTGGCATTTTCTGTTAATTCGAGCAAAATGGGAGTCCATACACCTATGTCTGCAGCAAGACAAAAATTTGTATTTCCATCATATATACTATAAAATCCCTAATTATCAGAGGCGGATCTAGCGGGGAGGGGACAGGGTCCCGCCCCCCCCCCCCCCTTAAATTTTGCGACAGTTATAATTTTATTATATATTAATTTTCATTTTTTTACGATCCCCCTCCAAACCCCCCAAAGTTCCCTTGGAATTCCGCCTCATGTCATTGGCTCCCCCCCCCCCCCCCCCAAAGGATTTTCTGGATCCGCCACTGATTATCGTGGGGGTGACAACACACTCCCTTTACCCTTATTCCCACTCAGGCTTATATGTGTATGTCTAAAATACTGGACCATTTGAAAAAAAAAAATAATAATAATAATAATAATAATGTCTTTTTTGCAGGGTGTTTTGACAGAACATGTATACGTCGATGTAATCCGTGGGGGCGCCCATACTCTGGGACCTGATGTCAGTCCTGCGCAGGGCATTTTGGCCGAGGCGGTGATGACCTTGCTTCTCGTCCTGACCTTCATTCTGTCTGCGGTGGACGAGCAGACGAAGTCACCATTGGCGCCACTGGCGATTGGCTTTGCAGTGACGTGTGACATTTTAGCAGGGTACTAAATTTATTGTTCGCCGGTGTCAAGTGCTATTCTGACTCCCGTAGAATACTGACACTCCCCCCCCCCCCCCCCCCCTCACTTTTCTGCGTAAAATACAGACCCCTTTGACTTATAAAAAGTGCCTTTTTTAAGGTTAAATGTTAATTTGTTTTCTTGTCTTTCTGGGGAAGATCCTTTATTTCTGTGTCCTGGTTGGTTTTTTATTGCCACCTCAACCCACCGAATAGGGGTAACGTCGGACTTTGGTAACTTCGGCCTGGTAACTTCGGACTGGTAACTTCGGACCCGAGTAATCTCGGCCCCAGGTAATCTCGGACCCCATCGGCTTAGTTAAGTGGAATTCCGATGACATTTTTCTACTGGTCTCGACGGCGCAGTGCCTAAGCAAACGTCGGTCTTACAAGGATGACAGGTACAGGGTTTGCATCCCGGTACCGGCTCCAGCCCAGAGTGAGTTCTTAAGGGCACAACGGGTAGATGTAAGGCCACTACACCCTCCTTTTTTCTCATTAACACTCTCAATAACATATATCTATTAACAATTAACCACTGAGGTGTGTGCCATAACAAGTGTGCTTGAACCGTAATTGAATATAAGCACGAACATAGTTGAAATGAAATACGTTTTTTCATTTTATGGCATATGCAGTTCAAACGTTCATTTCAATACGCATATTTCTCCAAAAGTATGGGACATATACCCAGTTGTACATATATTTTATTTCTAGTAAATAAAACAAGAAGTTTCAATTTCATATATATCTTTATTTTCTAAACATTTTAAAATATTTTGTTAAGACAGTTTTTACCAGTTGTATTTAAAATCCAGTTTAATAGTACATACTCTAGATATATCTGAGGGACAATTATCATCATACTTTACGCGTCGTGAATACAAAATATATACTAACCAACTACTAGTGTGTGTGTGTGTGTGTGTGTGTGTGTGTGTGTGTGTATCTATATATATCTATATATCTATATCTATATCTATATATATATATCTATATACATATATATATATATATATATATATATATATATATATATATATATATATTCCAAACGTAAAAGTAAAATCCTGAATAAATAAATGTTGCGTTTTTTTAAATTTATATGCTTACATCAATAAACTAAAACAATTTGTGATAACATCAAATATTATATAAACGATTAAGCACTATTTTTATTAATCAGTAATCTAGGCATACAGTTTCTAAAAGTAAACTGAAAGTTCACAGATGTCAGAGAATTGTAGACCACATGTCTCATTCTACTGAACGGGTCCATTTAATTTGGAACATGAACGTAGAAGCTGCAGCGCACTACGTGAGCCTTCCACATATTCTCCCCAGTACTTAAAGATTTTTCTTTGAAGATCCCGGTATATTTTTTTCTTGGTGACGTTTCAGTTTTGACTCGCTCACCAATCAAACTTGCAAGGGTACCAAGCAGGGTAATCAGCATATAAAATGGCATATGTGGGCGACCACGTTTATTTAGTCTGTTGTGCCACCCTTCAACATCATTATTTGTACGGATACTGAGTCCGTAGACGCTCCAAGATGATGGTGGCCAAACAGCGCTCGTGATCCAGGTATTGCCGACATATTCAAACAGGGACAGGCCTCGGTGGCGTCGTGGTAGGCCATCGGTCTACAAGCTGGTAGGTACTGGGTTCGGATCCCAGTCGAGGCATGGGATTTTTAATCCAGATACCGACTCCAAACCCTGAGTGAGTGCTCCGCAAGGCTCAATGGGTAGGTGTAAACCACTTGCACCGACCAGTGATCCATAACTGGTTCAACAAAGGCCATGGTGTGTGCTATCCTGCCTGTGGGAAGATACCTTGCTGCTAATTGGAAGAGTAGCCCATGTAGTGACGACAGCGGGTTTCCTCTCAAAATCTATGTGGTCCTTAACCATATGTCTGACGCCATATAACCGTAAATAAAATGTGTTGAGTGCGTCGTTAAATAAAACATTTCTTTCTTTCTTCTTTCTTTATTCAAACAGGGCTTTTAAATTACAGTTCACATACACTAAATGGCCTCTCAATGCATTTTCACCAATGGCTAAATTCGGATTGTTTGATAGGTATTAAAATGCTTATATGCCAAGGATTCAAACATGCTTAATGTGGGCATAACATCTGATTAAAATCAGGAACACCTACCAAATCAAACCATATTAAGAAGGGGACGGGGTATGAGCAGAATAAATGTTTAAAAGTTAATAAACAAAATATACACAACAAAATGTACAGTGAATATATAATAATGTTTAATTAAATATAAAAAACTCATCTTAAAATAATAATATCAGGTTGTTTAACAACAAAGTTTTGTTTGCGTATAACCCAGATATAAGTTGCGTTCATTAATACGGAGGCCGAGATTACCGGTCCGAAATTACCTGGGGCCGAGATTACTCGGGTCCGAAGTTACTAGGCCGAAGTTACCAAAGTCCGAAGTTACCACGTTCCAACCCACCAAACCCCCCCCCCCCCCCCAGTCCCCCCCCCCCACCCCACCTCACCCACCCCACCTCATCTATATTTAGGCTACGTGCAGTACTGATTATTGTCGCATCATCTACTAAATGTGGTCGTTTTTTCTCAACAGGTTAAGTACAACTGGTGCGTCCATGAACCCGGCGAGAAGTGCCGGTCCGGCCATAGCTCTTACCGTGTACGACTCGAGCGTCTGGAAGTACCATTATGTCTACTGGGCGGGACCGGTCATTGGTGCCACGTTAGCCGGGATCTTGTACAGGTGAGTGACCTCAGAACTGTGCAGTACATAGAGATTATTACACGAGCGTGTGTGTCATACTGATTTTACGAAACGAGTGTGCAGGAGTTTTGTATTGCCCGAGCGGCATCGAGGGTAGTACATGAATCCTGACCCGACTTTCGTAAAAATCAGTACAACTCACACGCGAGTGTAATAATTTCTTTATTATCCATATTATTATTGTTCTTTTTGTTATGAATAACAAGGACCGTTTCAAAATGTTTCATCCATAACTAGAAGGAGACTATGATATGACGTCATATTTCACATGCACAGTCTGAGCTAGGCCTGGGAAAGCAACGTCATGTTATGACGTCGCTTTCCAAAGGTACGTCATTACTCTGGTTATTACGCGTGTGCTTAGTATGATTTTTATTAACTCGGTTATTTTGAACCATGTGGATAATAATAGTAATGCAGGCTCTCTTAGTGTAGGACTGGGAATTATGACGTCAATTAGTAATTTATTAACAGTTAAATGTATAGATTAGTAAAGACGTAGCCTGTGGTATGAAGGCCATAAAATAAGAACTGATTACGTATTGATGAAATTATTACCCTCTCCCTTAACTCTGAGGGGCGGGACATAGCTCAGTGGTACAGCGCTCGCCTGTTGTGCCATCAATCTAGGATCGATTACCGTCGATGGGCCCATTGGGCTATTTCTTGCTCCAGCCAGTGTTCCACAACTGGTGTAACAAAGGTCGTGGTATGTACTATCCTGTCTGTGGGATGGTGCATATAAAAGATCCCTTGCTGCTAATCGAAAAGAGTAGTCCATAAAGTGGCGACAGCGGGTTTCCTCTCTCAATATCTGTGTGGTCCTTAGCCATATGTCCGACGCCATATAACCGTAAATAAAATGTGTTGAGTGCGTCATTAAATAAAACATTTCCTTCCTTCCCTTACCTCTTGTCTCAGTGGTAGCTAAAGTAATGTAGTTCACTTGTAATCATCAACTCCATCTGATTCAATCACATCTACATGTCAAGCGCACTGAAATAACTTTTTTTGAAGGTAACTGCAAATGGGAGAGATTGCTTGTAATGTGTATGAATTTTACGTTATGTTTAAGGTTGGGTGTCATTGCAAAATTAATTTATCTCCGTTATAATTTCTCGATAAGGTTTTTTATTAATAACAAGTCTCGAACTTGACAATTTGTCTCCCACTGAATTTTTAAAAGATTTTTTTTTAAAGTGACATTTGAAGAAAATAAATATGAATGAAAGGTTATTTTGCTGTATGTAAATATATTTCAAATGTGAAAAGGCAGATTGTACACCAGGTGTATTTATTTTGTTATTGTTGAGGAGTTTTACCGACGGCACAAAAGTGCCATCGGTAATGCTCTCGACCTACGGCAATGTATATCTCAACGGCGGCAATTGGCGTCGGTGCCGTCGTTAAGTTCGAGGTGACACTTGGTCAAGGAACATTATCCAAGAACACAAACCATTTTTATAATCAATGGTTACGATGTCATTGTATTGCGTGGCATATGTGTGCGTGTATCATGCAAAATTGCGTTGTTTTAATTAATACTAATATGAACTGTGAAAATCAAGGTACAAATGCATCCATCCCTGATGTGCTAAAATAGAAAATGTCTTGTAAAATATTCCAGAAATTACACAGAGGCAAAGTCAAAAACATTGAATTTTAGATCAGTATTCAAGCCCGTAGTAACCCACCCCCGACTCTTCCCACCCCCACCTCCACACACACACACTTGAGGACAAAAATGTACGGTTTTCTTCTCTCTCTTTTTTTTTTTTTTTTTTTTGGGGGGGGGGGGGGGGGGGGGGTCATACTCATATAAATAAAATAAAAAAACACAGATTTGTGTAAACCATCTTAGCTCTGTGCTTATAAAACTTTTACAGTAGCTGACTCAAGATTATGTTAGACTTTAACGTAATGGCCACACCATACAAACTGTTCATCAGTGCCGTTGCACACACATGTATTTGACCGGCCTCGGTGGCGTCGTGATTAGGCCATCGGTCTACAAGCTGGTAGGTACTGGGTTCGGAACCCTGAGTGAGTGCTCCGCAAGGCTCAATGGGTAGGTGTAAATCACTTGCACCGACCAGTGATCCATAACTGGTTCAACAAAGGCCATGGTTTGTGCTATCCTGCCTGTGGGAAGCGCAAATAAAAGGTCCCTTGCTGCTAATCGGAAAGAGTAGCCCATGTAGTGGCGACAGCGGGTTTCCTCTCAAAATCTGTGTGGTCCTTAACCATATGTCTGACGCCATATAACCGTAAATAAAATGTGTTGAGTGCGTCGTTAAATAAAACATTTCTTTCTTTCTTTTTACATATGTATTTGTATCTAGATTCTGAAGCTTTATAAACACGGATTTTGTAAATGTAGTAACACACATGGTACACATAATATGTATTGACTTTTTTTTCTTCTAATTTGCAGGCTCTTCTTTGCATCTTCGGACAAGCGATTTATCTTGCAGAAATGAGTGTATCGTAGTAAAAAAAAAAAAAAAAAAACGCAACAACTGAACAGACTAATAAATTAACACAAATACTTTTATTATTATTGAACTAACATTTGGTTTTCGTATCCTTTTTCGCCGATTCATGACCGTTTTGGTGGCATGGCGCTGATTTGTATCTATCTCATTGTGCTTCTCGCTAAATTGTTAATCCTAGAACGTCCTTACCCTGGATGACATGAGAGCGGTTATTCTAGAACGTCCATATACCCCTCGAACGATGTAATATTTAGCGTTAATTCCAGTGCGTTCAAGCCAATAATGACATAACAGCGTTAATTCTAGAACATCAGTACACTGCATACCCGGAATGACGTAATAGCGTCGTCGCCCGTTCTAGCAATGTTGAGTGATACGATTTGACATTTTATGTCTTTCACTGGTGCGTATGAAAGGAAAGGGTGGCAATAAAATAATGAAGTATATGTTTTGACGTCACAATGCTGATTTGTGTCCTAATATGCTTCTGGTTGAATCGTGTGGGATATCTACGTTAAGGCGATTATCGCTCGATTCGGCGATCATTGCCCGTTTCGGCGATTATTGCCCGATTCGGGTATTGTTGCTTGTTCTAGCAATGTTAAGTGATACGATTGTAGATGAGTATTCTTCTATCCCTCTCCATACCACAATACCCTCGGAGACTGTGAAGGTCCTGGCAAAAATTAATTTCTTTCTTTTTTTTACTTCAATGATGACACATAAAAATTAAATAAGACATCAAGGTACAAATGCATGTAATGAATCGGTGCATCCTCATCCTTTTAAAATATTTCTAGACTGACACAGAGAAAAAAAAGACATTACGTTTAAATCAGTATTGGACTAATCCTAATACAGATTTGTGTAGTCCATCTGATCATGTGTTTATAAAACTACATGAAAGCGAACAAAATGCCAAAAATATCACGAGTGTCAAATGGCTCCAATCATTGGCCACTTTGTGATGTTGCTTCCCTTCCAATGACGTGCATTGTTACCGGTCTCATTAATAAAGAGAAATGAAATGGGCTAGAATTTCGGCTGACTTGGGACGTATAAGCAAGCGAGTAGCGTTTATTTTTCAGCTCTGACGTCAAATCGGTCATGAATTGATTACAAGGAGACAGATTAAGTGGTAGAACTGATATTTAACTATGTATACAGGTTGTAGTTATATTATTTATGTGCTAGCATGCGTACATGTCCGTTTGTAACAAATGTACCTAAATATGCATTTATTATGTTTATATATATATATATATACACATATACATGTATTTAAATTAATGTGTACTCATCAGTATCCTTGTTCTGTTGTTTTGTTGATTGGAACTACCATTGACTGCAAAGTCTGATTTCAGTCTAGATCGGTTTGTTCGTGTGTAGGGGCCTATGTCTCCTAACACAAAATAAAACAGTAAAATCACAGATTCCATCTAGCTTTTCCTGCACAATTGTGTCGAAGGAACATGGGACGGATTTTAATACGAGTTCGTGGGATAGGTTATAACTCGCGGGTTTGTTTATGGCTGTTAAAAAGGACTTCGAGTGATCACATGAGTGGATCTATTGGAGGGGATGGAAATCCGTGTGACATTGTTTTAGAGAGCTTTTCACCACAACATCACTGCTACGGATAGCTAATCCCCGGCCTCGGTGGTGTAGCCTAGTGGTTAAAACCCCGGTCACACTGTCAAGGATCGTCTGGCCGGATCCACGACGGATGAAAACCTCACGGATGACCCCGGATAGTGGACTATCCGCGGTCCCCCACGGATGCACCATGGTTTAACTACGCTTTTCGACGGATAAACCAAGGATTATTAAGGATAGGGGGTTAGCTGACAACGGGGAGCGCTACGGGTCACTTCGGATTGTTAAGGATCGGTAGTTTAGTACGGACCACAACGGATTGTCACGAATGATGCCGGATCGTATCCGTGGCTAACCCGGCGTCCTGATCCTTGATATTGTGACCGAGGCTGTGGCATGGCACTCTATGCAGGGTTATTACGTATTCGTAAGGGTTAGAACGGTTTAGTAGGGATAGGTACGGGTTAGTAAGGATAAGAAATTATTTCCATCCGTAATAGTGTTTTGAGCACGTTAAAAATGCCAGAACGGATTGGAACCACACCTACGTATGATCAAGGATCCAACACAAATTACTACGGATTACTAGGGATAATCCCGGATTGAATTCGTAGTAATCCGGGATGGCCGTCCTTGAGAGAGTGACCATAGCATAAGCCATCATCGTAATTTTGACATATTAAGAGAGGAAACTCGCTTATTTTTTCTATCAGTAGTAAGGGATAGTTTATAGGCCTATGCACCATCCCCACAGACACGATAGCACATACCACGGCCTTTGATTATACCAGTAGTGGTGCAATGGCCCCACCGACGGGGTTCGATCCTAGACCGATCGCACATCAAGCGAGCGCTAATACCACTGGGCCACGTCCCATCTACTGCCATCAGACTTGAGATTGGCAGGTGCTGGATTCACCTGTCGTGTATCAACTCCCACTCAGAGCGAATTTAACGACTCGATGCCAGTAGATAAATAATAATGGACATTATCAGCCGTACTGCGTTATTACTAAATAATTCTGTAAAACTCTTGATTAAGTAGACTTTCCCATCTAAAATCACAAAACTGACCAATTACGTAGTCAGTCCCAAAGAAAATAAAATGATCACATGGGTATCGTGAGTGGTCGTTTTTGCTCCAACCTACCCTACCAATAGGCCTAATAATATGTATTTTTTCATTGGATTTTTTATGAGAGAAAAATACTATAACCCCATTTCGTTATATTAATGCAAATTGAAATATATTTAATTAAATATTTTATTATATTATCAAGTCATTTATATTGTTTTACAAGTCGTTGATAAAAGTGAAACGCCTTGTCGTAAATGACTGCCTTTGTTTGCACTACCGGCCTCGGTGGCGTCGTGGCAGGCCATCGGTCTACAGGCTGGTAGGTACTGGGTTCGGATCCCAGTCGAGGCATGGGATTTTTAATCCAGATACCGACTCCAAACCCTGAGTGAGTGCTCCGCAAGGCTCAATGGGTAGGTGTAAACCACTTGCACCGACCAGTGATCCATAACTGGTTCAACAAAGGCCATGGTTTGTGCTATCCTGCCTGTGGGAAGCGCAAATAAAAGATCCCTTGCTGCCAATCGGAAGAGTAGCCCATGTAGTGGCGACAGCGGGTTTCCTCTCAAAATCTGTGTGGTCCTTAACCATATGTCTGACGCCATATAACCGTAAATAAAATGTGTTGAGTGCGTCGTTAAATAAAACACTTCTTTCTTTGTTTGCACTGTTCATACAGGAGTTGGTCGGAGCTGACGTCACTTCGCCCCAAGCTAGAATTCCGGACGAACCGAAAAAAAAAAGGCTACCCCCAGTTAGCAGGAATAATCACGGTTTTTAAAATTACGCGTTTTTCATTTCTTAAAGTGTCAGTATGTGTTGGTGGTCCGGGTATGTATCTTTCCTACACATAAGGCTCATGTTTGAGTTGACTGTCTCTGTAAGTCCGATGGTTTAACCACGACACGACCGAGACCGGTAGCTGTCAATAGATTGCACTGTATGAGTTATTCGTTGTACCATTAAAATGGACATGGTTCCTTGCACATACACGAACACCCACTCCCATTACACAAGTGGTATCGGGGTACAAAGAAGTATTAATAATTAGAGCAGTACATGATCACGATATAGCAAAACATGTCGGTCTCCACTTTCATCGGGGTACAAAGAAGTACTAGTAATTAGAGCAGTACATGATCACGACACAGCAAAACATGTCGGTATCCTCTTTCATCGTGACAAGTTATGATGATGCAATATCCAGTGCTGTACTCCCATCTAGTCTCACAAGATATCAACATGACGAAGACGTTTTAAAGACACTGACCCTAGTGATTAGGCGGCCTTAAATATAGTGAACACCAATAGAAACGCAAATCAGGGTTATGGTTATTTGGTAATTGGAATAATTAACTAGAGTCCAAACATTCAGTTATGATAAATGATAAATGATTTATCGTATAATTAATCAATGAAATGTTATTTTAGAACTTTTATAAAATACATAGATTTCACTAATAGTGGGGGTTTTTTTATACCTTATCCTGCTGCATTATTTTTGCAAAATTTATAGAATTTTCACCTATTGTAAACTGACTGCGAGTGTGTTCTGTATTGTGATTGGTTAATTACATTCTTTTTCCGGGATCGCCTTCAGTCAGAAATGATATTTGCGGGATCAAATAGACAATAACACCCGCAAATCTAAAAACTCCATATGGTTATTTCCTAATTATACATTTCTTTCTCTTTCTTTCTCTTTTTTTTAATCTTTTTTATCTTACTGCCCCCTTTCCTTTTACTCCTTTGAGTTCCATCTTATTTCTTCCTGATCTGACAACTCCTAGCTTTCAACTTCTTCCGTTGTCCACCTCCACACCCCAGTCTTTGTCTCTCCAACCATGACGTGTTTGTCTCTTGTGGCTATCTGGGACTGGGGAACTCTATTTACGTGCCCCTATCCACGAAGGTTCAGGCACGCCCACCACGGATTTAGCCTCTGACTTCGCCAGTGACTAACTCTGGAGCAGGAGGGGGGGGGGGGGTGGTAAGTTTGAGGTGGGCGGAATTTGGAAGAAAGCCATTTAGTAAGGTCAACGCGAGCGCGGACCAAATAGCAGACACTTCGTAAACTTGAAGTACACCGAGTGGGAGCCGTGCTCTGATTGGCTGAATTTCGATTCCTCGGTGAAGCCTGTATTTTACCTAAGTCTACAAAGAGTAACTGCATCCAAATACATGTCCGGACTCTAAAATTTAACCCAAAATAGTTAAGACTGCTCAGCCAAAAGGTTTTAAGGTGATTTTGAGCAATTGAACGGGCGCCAAAGTAAAATGCGTTAGACTACTTATAAAAAAATAAACATAAGAATTTTGAACTGCTTCCAAAACGTTTAAAGTCTAACTAGCCCCCAAAAAAGAGGTTGTTACCTGTCCTAGGAAAGGTTGGTGTCTAGGGGGATCCGATGTAGTCGGTGATCTCGAGATGCAGGAGGAACTGCCGGTAATCGGAGTCTGCTAACGACTTGGTGATTGGACGGTAGTGAGGACCCGCGACGGTTTTAAGGACACGATGTAATGTCGGGTTGTCCATCTCCGATAGTAGCAGACCTTGATTAAATCTTCCGTTCCGGCGGATGGTTACGCACACTGCGCTTTGTCCCTCCCGCATCTTGAGCCGGTGCACCGCGAATTCCCCCTCGTTGAGTCCGTCGGGTAGAGGTTGGTATGCCTGCTCCTTGGGACGACTCATCAGGAGGCGTACGTCTGTGAGATTGGTCTTGACCAGCTGTTGGTAGCGCTGTTGGAGACGGCCGGCCTGCAGTGACCACTGCTCCACTGGTTCTGTCCCCGGCTGCGGCGGTTGAGAGGGGCGACTTGGCCTGGCTGGAGTGGCACTCGGGGGAGTGTTCGCCTTCCTCCTCTTCACAACTGGTTCTTTCCGGGCCTGCGCCTCAACGGGTGTCGTCGACTGGATCGGCGACACATCCGGAAGCGCTTGATTAGGAACTGGTGCAGGAGGCCGGTTGAACGGGGTGACACAGATGGCTGTGTCAAGCTCGTCCAGTTCGTCTTCTTCCTGGGGGACGTAAGCCAAGACAGCCGGGGCCGGAACCTCTTCCATCTTGGTCGTCTTCCTCGGTTGAGTGGCGTTGGGCGGTCTAACAGAAGGAGTCGCCGCCGGCGGTTTAGCCACCGGTTTTGACCCCCCCTCCCCCTGCGCCGCCGCTGGCGCACGTCTCCTTTTCCTCCACCTTCCTTTCTTCTGTACCCGGTCTCCGTACACCAAGGTCACGGTTGCCCGTGACCCGGTGTACGAGACGCGGTATTCAATCAAGCTTCCATAGGTGGCAATTAGTCCCCCCAGGTGGGGGGGGGGGGGGGGGGGGGTAATTGCACAGCGCACTCGACAACGTCTAGTTGGATAGGCTGCATATTTGAAACTATCTGGCCACCTGTCATTCCTCATCGGCTTTTGAACTGTGGGCTTAGTCTGACCGTTTCGGAGTGGTCGGTAGTTACTTCTGGCATTGTCAAGAGGCCTGGGGTGTTGTTAAACATGTATTCATCTATTCATTCATTGTTAAGAGGCACTTGTGACCACCTACTATGCTCCCTGTCTACCAGTGGTCGTTAGTGAGTGCCGTGGGTCAGATGAGCTTTATTCGCGGCAGAGGACAAGGATTCCAGGTGGATGTAGGGAATATTATTAATTTCACTGACGTAGGAAGTGGGGGGAGGGGGCATGTGCCCCCCTCCCCGCCACTTTGTGCGAGAAGCGATGTGGTTTTTTTATATATATTTATACATGTATGTGTATGTATGTATGTGTATGTATGTATATGTATGTGTGTGTGCTTCCCTTCCTTTATGGCACCTTCCTACGCCCGTGCATTTCTAGTAATATTATTAAAACCTGTTGACATTTCAACATGAAATTATACACACACATACCATGAAGATCCACCTACATAATGATGGCATTTTGTAGTTGGGTCTCCACGAGTAGTAAAGTACTCGGACCGAATCCATTCATAGGACTAGAGTATCCACGAGTAGTAAAGTACTCGGACCGAATCCATTCATAGGACTAGAGTATCCACGAGTAGTAAAGTACTCGGACCGAATCCATTCATAGGACTAGAGTATCCACGAGTAGTAAAGTACTCGGACCGAATCCATTCATAGGACTAGAGTATCCACGAGTAGTAAAGTACTCGGACCGAATCCATTCATAGGACTAGAGTATCCACGAGTAGTAAAGTACTCGGACCGAATCAATTCATAGGACTAGAGTCTCCACGAGTAGTAAAGTACTCGGACCGAATCCATTCATAGGACTAGAGTCTCCACGAGTAGTAAAGTACTCGGACCGAATCCATTCATAGGACTAGAGTATCCACGAGTAGTAAAGTACTCGGACCGAATCCATTCATAGTACTAGAGTCTCCATGCAAGGAAGAGCACTCTCACTTAATTTATTTATTTGTTTTACGTCATTTTGCCATATTATCACATTTTTTATTATGATCAATCATCGAAACATCACTAATATCTTTTAATATGGAAAATGGACAAATACCAATTGACTTACTTTGTTGATATTTTCCATATTAAAGAACACCCATGAAGGAAGAAAAATGTTTTATTTAACGACGCACTCAACACATTTTATTTACGGTTATATGGAGTCAGGCATATGGTAAAGGACAACGCAGTTATTGAGAGTAAACCTGCTGTTGCCACTTCATGGACTACTCTCTATGATTAGCAGCAAGGGATCTTTTATATGCACCATCCCAGACAGGATAGCACATACCACGGCCTTTGTTACACCAGTTGTGGAGTACTGGCTGGAACAAAAAATAGCCCAATGGGTTCATCAACGGGGATAGATCCTAGACCGACCACGCATCAAGCAAATGCTTTACCACTGGGCTACGAAATAGAGAAATAGAGAAACAGAAAGAAATGTTTTATTTAACGACGCACTCAACACATTTTATTTACGGTTATATGGCGTCAGACATATGGTTAAGGACCACACAGATTTTGAGAGGAAACCCGCTGTCGCCACTTCATGGGCTACTCTTTCCGATTAGCATCAAGGGATCTTTTATTTGCGCTTCCCACAGGCAGGAAAAGACCACCGTTCTGGGAGTACTGCTAAAGCGATATACATGTTCCTAACCAGGGACCTAATTCACTAAACTCTCGCAACTTTGTGATATCGCAGCGCAATGCAAAAAGACTTGTAAAGAGGATGCTTTGTTCAGGGGTGGGAATTGGGGGAAATGTAAAAAAAAAAAAAAAAAAAAAAAAAAAAAAAAAAAAAAAAAAAAAAAAAAAAAAAAAAAAAAAAAAAAAAAAAGGAAATCTAAAGGGGTCCCGGAAATTCTTGAAATCCTAGGTTAAAATCTGTGCCATCCGACACATTTTTGGGGAAAGGACGATTAAAATGCGAGGAAACGCAATGCTCCATGAGAGGGAAACAGCTGATCCCAGGAGAATTTCCACCCTTGTTTGTTGTCTGGCAGAGCCTAAGAGAGCTTTGTGAATTAGGCCTTAGGCCTAACAATATTTTGTATCTCCTATGTTTAAGGGTCAGAACTCAAATAGTTCAAACTTTATCAGCAACTGTACATGATCAAGCTATTTATTACCTACGAGGTACACAGACGCGGATCCAGGGGGGGTCGAGGGGGTCTGGACCCCCCCCCCCCCCCCACCCCTGCTCGTGACCAACAAGCAGGATTTTGATAACGGGAATATACTTAAAATCCATCTAAAGCTATCTTCAAATATGAAAATTTGCTATCGAGGGGGGGGGGGCGCCTTCAAAGGCTCAAGACTGGACCCCCGCTAAAATTCCTGGATCCGCCCCTGGTACAGCATAACGAGGGTCATATTTATTATACGATTTCCCTCGTATGTCATAACTAAATCGTATGTCCTCCTGACATTTGTCGTTTAACGATTGGCTGTTGTAAGAGTACATTTCTTTTTGATTGGCTGACACGACATTCCACAGATACTACTTTCTTCATTAATACATTTTTATTTCGAGTGTAAGCTGATCACATGCCGTAATGACAAATACGTGTTTTTAATTAATTTAATAAAACATTAATTGATTATTTATGATAACTTGTATTATATTACGATGTAGTTAATAATGTCAAAAAAAAAAAAAAATCAATAGCAATTTTGCACTGAAATTTTTCCAGCATTCTTAAAACGGAAACGTCATGTACCCAATTTATAAGTATTGTAAGGAGATGCAGTGACGTCATTGGAATACTGACGTCATTCAAATTCAAAACTAATTCTTTCAATTACTGTGTATTTGCTTTTTAGTATGCACATGCTTTACAATTTACAGCTGTTGATACATGTGTACTCTTTACTTATGGGCGTATAAATATCACGTAACTTTAGAACAGGTTGTGATTTGGTTTTCAAGAAAGAAAGAAGTGTTTTAGTTAACGACGCACTCAACACATTTTATTTACGGTTATATGGCGTCAGACATAATATGGTTAAGGACCACACAGATTTTGAGAGGAAACCCTTTTCGCCACTACATGGGCTACTCTTCCGATTGGCAGCAAGGGATCTTTTATTTGCGCTTCCCACAAACCATGGCCTTTGTTGAACCAGTTATGGATCACTGGTCGGTGCAAGTGGTTTACACCTACCCATTGAGCCTTGCGGAGCACTCACTCAGGGTTTGGAGTCGGTATCTGGATTAAAAATCCCATGCCTCGACTGGGATCCGAACCCAGTAGGCCCCCTACCTACCAGCCTGTAGACAGATGGCCTGCAACGACGCCAGTGGTGGTTTTCAAGACATCAATGAACAAACATTACTCCGCCGTTAAGGAAACGTTAACAATGACTGGAATGTTCATTTAGCAAGACAGTTCTACGGTAATAAACAGAATATTACATTTGTCCATGACAGACGATGTTTACGACACTCGTGCCTAAATTATCGCATATGATAATTTAGGCACTCGTGTCGTAAACATCGTCTGTCATGGACACTCATATAATATCCTCTATGTATTTCACATCAACATCTTGAGGCATTGCACAAACAAAAGAAATCCTGAAAGCTATATGATGGACAAACAGGCAGTAATAAAATCTAGTCCCTTCCAACTGGACCGGTAGGGACTAACAAATAAGACAACACATTGGTAATTCATTTTCATTTTATTTTTACTTTTTTCATTTGTAGTTTTTTTTTCTTCTTTTTTTTTTTTTCAAAAACATTTGTTTTTATAATATACAATTAATTGATCATGATACTAGTTATAACATACAATCGGACATTTTATCTAGTATATAAATGACTAGCCTAACATACAGTTTCGAGAGGCTAACTTAAAATCCCTACATAATCAACAAACAATATTATAATCTTCTATTAGCAAAAGGTGTTCTAAAACAACATGTCTACCTGTATGTAAACCTGCTGCTTGCCTGACAAGTTTCTCATCAACTGTGACATATAAATATAGGTCAACTTGATATGTGATCTAAATTGAAAAACATTCAGGCACTATTATCTGCTGTTGTTGGGGAGAGATACAGATGATGGTGTCTAATACAAGCAAATAGTAGCCAGCTACTGTGTCTATAATACAAATTTTTTCCTAAATTCGATGCCACAGAGCTTTTTTTTTTTTTTTTTCAAAAACACCACAAACATTTAACACAAGAGACAAAGACATTTTTAGTTTTTTTGGACATTACAAACATGGATGATGAGATGAATGGTGAATCTGCAGTATTTCCATTTTGGTACGGGACCACTTGACAGAGCCCCGTGCTTCACACTTGCCGTCAGTTGAGCTATCTTGGCATCATCACCCGGGGTACACTGAACCGGCAGTGCTTACCTAGTAATCATCCCCCATGTGGGTCATACACTCAGAAGTGGGTGAATCATCCCCCATGTGGCCTTACACCTACCCATTGACCCACAGAGCTTTAGTTTGATTATTCTTGAGTCCAGTTATGACATTAAACTTACATGTTGTTAACCAGTACCAACACTACATGAAGAAACCCGATGTGATAATACATCACCACAAGAAAGTACAGCACAAGTTTGCTTCGCATAGGGGCATCGGGTTTCTTCGTGTAGTGTTGGTACTGGTCAATAACATGTACACAGTAGCAGGCTAAGATTTGGTCGTCGAGGGATTGCCTAAGTATTACAGTCATCACTAGCTCTCACCTACAACATATAAACAAAGGAGATGGCTGGAGCTCACTCTACCTAACCGTTGACATGCGCTCACGAACAATTTGACTGCAACCATTGTGAATTTAACACAGTAAAGAGCTCGCCCGAGGTGCTTGTCCTGTAGGATAGCACTACCTTATGGACTGATTGTTGGGAGTTTTTTCTTGTCCCAACCAGCACCCCACTACTGGCATAACAAAGGTTGTGATATGTGCTGTCCTGTCCGTGGGAAAGTGTTAATGCATAGATGTAGCAGGTTTCGTCTAAGACTGTCAAAAATTATTAAATGTATGACATCCAATAGTCGATTTTAAATTTGGTTCTATCATCTTCTATCACATTCATTTAACATTAGGTGCGAAAACCATTTCCAGTGAGTGACCAATCACCAAAATTTTGACACCATTATGCATTAAAACCAGATAAAGTAATAAAACAATCAGGAATATCTTGTTAACGATATATGCTTTAAATATATAATGCAATTCCACACAGTGTATAAACACTGATGTCGGAAGTAATAAAAACCAAATACTTAAAAAAAAGAAAAACAAATATGCTTTAACTTAGAAGAAAGTTGCTGCGTTATTCCTTTAATGATTACTTGCACCCATATTTTGTCTTCAAACATTTTGCTTCCATGTACATTAAAACAGCACATCAGATTAATTTAAAAAACACTGCATTAAGTGATGCTAATGCGTGAATAGATATAAAAGATAAGACACACACAGACTGAGACAGATAAGTAGGTAGGTATTTAAGTTCACAGGCAGGCAGGCAGATACCTACCTACCTTCATTCTCACGTATTTACCTACCTACTTAAGATACCTATATACCTGTGGAATATAATTATTCTGTAAGACTTGTTTTGTTTTATTTGAGTAGGGGTGTCGCTTTAGTTGTCATGTTATTGATTTAAATATCTGAACTCCTCTTGACCTTTGAAGTAGCTTGACTTTTCAAAGCATATTGTAAAGAGACAAACGAACAATGAGAAAAAATGGTCTGTTCTTCGGTCTTAACAGAAATCACTAATTTTAACTCATTATCCAGCAGATTTGTGAATGACACAAAAACTTTTGTTATTTTCTGAATGCAAGTTTTCTTAATTTACAGTACTTGATAAAATTACATGTAATTAAGCCAGGGTGGTGGTGGTTGTTGATTGCTATGGTTATGATACAAATAATTAAAATATCAGAATCAAAATCTTAACCAGGGTGGGGATATTAACGTTTATGGAATGTGAATGACAAAGGAAAGACTTGAGCTATTCGAATGATGGTAAGCCATTTTTATATACCGGTATCTATACACGAAGGTTATCCCCCTTAGAAACACTCTCTGATGAAATAAGATTTTAATCAAAATTATATTGTGTGCCTATCCATATGGATTGCCTATAAACATGTATTTGTATATAGACTTGTTAATCTTTTTTTTCTTTCTTTATATATTATGTGTTATTTGTTTTTTCTTGCACTACAATTCTACATGACTGGCCATACCGATGGAATGGTAGATAAAGAAGGGTGCATGTTTCACTGACCTCATTAAATGGAAGCACATTAGGGCCCGTTACTTTCTGCTGTAACATAACACATAATATTACATAGACATCCATTTCCTATAAGTAATGAAAACTGAATTTCAACAGCAGGTGTTTTCAAAGAACTGAGCTAGTTTTTATCAACAAAAATGCTTTGAAAATGAAAACAATTTCTAAAAATCACAAACAGAACAAAAATGGAAGCATAACAATCAATTACAAAAAAATTATTAAAAAAATTCATTACACTAATAAACTATGTACGTTAAAAATATAAATAAATTCTATACATCTGCAAGCACTTAATATTTAACATCTCAAAAGCATTCAGTTTATCACGTCATGAATCAATATTTATACATAACATTTACAAGTACACTAAAAATATGTCATTTGCAATGCACCAGTATTCATGGAATAGATCTCGGAAAATTAATATTTCACACCCCAAAAAAAAGGAAAAAACCCCTAAAAACAATAGAATACAAACTACAGTACCCAGTGATCTTGTATCGTGGACAGAATGTATGGCACCAACACAGTTTATAACAGATTGCACAACACACATGCTTGAACAAAAAGGAATAATGTTAGCCGAGTTAATTTGCATGTTTTTTCCTTTTCAAAGGTCTTCATTGTGTTTCAAAGGTCTTCATTGTGTTTCAAAGTAGACACCTAAGTCAAGAACCTTTCTAAACAATGCAATTAATCACCAATGTAATCTGTAAAACATAACGGATACAAAACGTTACAACTGCCGATGAAATTCTCTGGTTGGAAGTTTATTTTGATGTTCTTCAAACTTGGGCAAGTGATTTTTAACGTACTATTAATATTGGCTTCTCAGGGCTAGTTCTGGCACTTGCAAAATTCGCCAATTGCGAATTTCAAAAACAATTGGCAAATTTTATTTTAATTTGGCGAAATAATTTTATGTAATAATTGATATTTTGTTAAAATATCACTGGGTTTTTGCAATTATTGAAGTTTAATAGATAATTTGGTGAAAATTTCTGCTTACCCAGAGCTTGCCCTGCTTCTGTACTTAATTTAAACTCCTGTGGCTCCATCCTAAGTAATAAATGTTTTGTAACATATTTTCGAGTTCAATAATGTGTCTCAAGTGTTCTGCACCTAGAACATACAAGCCAGAGGGGATGAAGAGGTTAGGTTGTCAGATCCAGCAAACATGTACACTGGGGTTTGGACACACTGAGATGGGGGTGGGGGTTTTTTTTAATTATCAAGCTTCTCTGTCGGTAATGATTTAATATTTGTCCAAAAGTCACACACTTCGTAAGTTTACGTACTACATATCCTTGTTCTATAAAACCTAAGAATACATAAAAACATTTCAGTACAAATCATCAGCAAGAATCTGAATATAAATGTTATTTAAGTGGTATAACAAAGAAAAAGGAACAAAAATGTACATGTAGATAAAACAAATTGATCTGAACAGAGTGCAGTAGTTCAACAAAAAAATAATCTAAATTTTAAACAGAATTAAGTCGACATTAGCTTCAAAAGGGCTGACAATACATTTTTCTGTAAATCACCACCTAACAAGTGTTTTCATAATTTCCACAATAAGATACAATTAAACTACTTTTCACAGTGCATACATTCAGTAGACTGGAACACATCAAGCAATGTGGTGAAAATACCGTCACGGATAAAATAAAAACAATCAAACAGATGGGAAGCCACATTGAATAGCTGTCAAGAGATATCACTCGATTATCTCCCTTTGCATATATAATAAAACAAAAATCTTGCATAGGTGTCTGAAACCAGCATAACAATGTACATTTGTTTTCCAAACAGAACACACACATTTCTGAAACCCTGAAATCCTGATCCAAGAGATGTGATCTCATTTTAAGAATATTTTAAAAAAAATCATAATAAATAAATAAAAATTAAAATAATAACTTCGTTCTTATTATTTTGTTTGAGGCTTGTTATTAACACAACCCATCATTTTAGCTGTTAATAAAAATTGGGGTTATTTGTTTTGGGTTTTTTACATGTAAATAGATAAAAATTCCAATTAACATATTAAATGATATAGGTCTAAGTAAATTACTTCAAAGGGCACTGCTTAACATGGTAATTAAAAACATAATGTTTATTGTCTAGACTATGTTTATCTACGTTTATCTGCCCCAACATACCAGATCATGTCTCATGTTTACAAACACACACACATAATGGTCATATAGACCTGTATTAATCAATAGTTACTTCACAAAACATTAGTCTGTGATCCAGGTACGGTAAGAATAGCTAAACTCTTAAAACTATTTCTGGGTGGGACATAGCCCCAGTGGTCAAGCAGTTGGTGTAATATCTATGCCCGTCGGTGGGCCCATTAAGCTATTTCTCATTCCAGCCAGTGCTCCACAAGTGGTGTAACAAAGACCATGGTATGTACTATCATGTCTGTGGGATGCTGCATATAAAAATATAAGATTCCTTGCTAATAATCAGAAAAAGTAGACCATTGTATGGTAGCAGTGTGTTTCCACTATCATTATCTGTGTCGCGCTTAATCATATGTTCTACGCCATATAAATAAAATGTGTTGTGTGCGTCATTAAATAAAACATTCTTTTCTTCCTTCCTTAAAAAATTTACTTCCTTGAATAACCCATGTACAGCAGGACACAATATTTCACAAGAACCATTGTTTCGTTCTCTTGTCGGTTGTGTAACTTTAAATTCATGCTAACTGCCAATCTGTTACATGGGTGTACCGTTACATGCTTTGAACCAATAGATGCAAACTTCAGAAGATAACCAATTCCAATGGAAGTTTGTAGATAGATGATTAGGCTATACAAATATCATTTACACAGCCAAACAATCTGTTACATAGAAAAAAATTACCGTCTTCTGGTTACATAAAATTCTGAAATATTGTCCTCTGTTTTACGAAGCTATCTTAGCGCTAAGATCACCATAAGTGCAAAACTACAGTAGGTATCTTAGGGATAAGATTGCTTCGTAAACCGGGGCACAAGTAATCTATGATTTATATTTATTAATACTACAATTCCCATTATTTTCACTATAAAATCATTTCAGACCCACTAATACAGGATGATGAAACTTAAAGGGACATTCCTGAGTTTGCTGCAATTTTTAAGATGTTATCGACTAACAGAGACATTTTAATGATTGTAATTACATATCAAATATATTTTTCTGCATAATATATTAGTGGCTGTATATTAAACATGTTCCTGATTGTTCTAATATATGTATTAGGTTAAATTTAATTTTATTTATATATATATTAAATATATTTTTTCGTACATACGAAATTATTTGAAGACAAAATCCAGTTTGGGCTTCTTACAAATATTAAGATGACCAGAAACATATTGAATATACAGACAATGATATTCTAAACAAGAAAATATATTTAATATGTAAGTTTAACTGTAGAAATATTTTATTAGTCGGAAACATTTTACAATGCAGCAAACTCAGAAATGTCCTTTTAATATATCATTCATCTTCATCAGTCATTCATATCACTGTTCTCACTGTATTGGTATTTGCAACTGTATTGGTGCATGAAAATATTGGTGTGATTTCAAAAAATAAGTAAATTGTAAATGAACAACCATTCTCGAGAAATCCCTCGAGAATGAAGTATCATACTATACTTTTTTTTTTAGGGGTGGTAATATGAAAACCCGAGCTGTTCTCGAATTATTTCAATGCCTTTGAATATATATTTTGGAGATTACAACAGGGCTTCTAGATTATGGTAGCCCCACTCCCATGGCTAGTGGTATTCAATGTTGGGCTAGCAAATAACTACTATT
Organism: Gigantopelta aegis; assembly: GCF_016097555.1. Taxonomy (NCBI): domain Eukaryota; kingdom Metazoa; phylum Mollusca; class Gastropoda; order Neomphalida; family Peltospiridae; genus Gigantopelta; species Gigantopelta aegis. The sequence continues at coordinate 56,363,569 of NC_054706.1, forward strand.
GCCATGCCCAACGGCTAGTAAAAAAAACAATTTGTCAAATGTTGCAGTTAAGTCTATTTTGTAAATATGAATATCCTGACCCCACCCCAAAGTCAGTGTTTCTTAAGCTCCATCTCCCTTGTTAGGTGACATATCTGATTATTTACTATTATTTAGTAAAATTGTATTAACTTAAAGTAAACTAGGGCTAGTGAATTTTTAATTGTGGCTAGTAAATTGTTTAAGTCACTGATCCCATGGCTAGTGGATTTTAAAAAAATACTAGAAGCCCTGTTACAAATTTTATTACAATAAAAAAGTTTTTTTAAGAAAGTTGATTTTCTGTTATAATTTAATACAAAGAAAAATTATAAGGAAGTCATTTCCATTGCATAAAATTCATTTCTTTAAAAATACATTTTATAATACCGAAGACCAGCATTCGGAACAACTAATTGTTATACATATTTGTAATCACTTCTGAACACTAAAATAATGACCTCTAAAATGTACATATAAAAGAGTTGCATTAACACATTGAGGTAAGTAACCATAAGATAAATTCTCTGGGCTGTTCCAAAAATTATCAGAGAGGTGGGAGGCAATTTGGTTTCTATCTCATTTCACCCCCACTCTTCAGCTTCTCCTCTCTTTAAACTTCTTTTGCTTTCTCTCGTCTATCGGTGCCACAAACTTGTCAACCTTGATGAACATTTGCCTGTCACCACTCAAATAACAGAATTAAACAAACTGCCGTTATTGAATTTTGAAAAAAAGAAGAAAAAAAGACATACAAGACATTGAAAAAAATATAAAGAGTTGGTTTTCTCTCCCCATTTTAATAACTTCTGGAAATGCCCCTAACAGTGCGACTTGTAGTAAAGATTTTCTATATTAAGTTTGCTACAATTACTCACAAATAATGCGATAAAATCAGTTTGACCTTATTGTTACGTTAAGTGATCAACTAAAAATCTTAAGTTAATTTCATGTTACATATTATTATTCGTAAGGGCTGTTCTATAACTGAAGACAGGGGTGGGTGGGTGGAGGCACCATAATTATTAATTTTAGCCTCTACACATTTGGTTTAAATAAAATTATATTTTGTGAGTGGTTGGTAGACAAAAAGGTGCCCTCCACCTAATCCACCAACTCCTAACTGTTCAATTCCGGAACAATACTTTCCTAAAGAAAAAATATTTGGTTTACTGTAATACACCTCATTCTAGTAGTGGGTCAATCAATATTATATTTCATTTCCTTTATTTACTAAATATATTGAAAAAAAAAAAAAAAAATAAGGAGGGAGAACAGATTAAAATTGTTGTAATAAAATATCTAAAACAATTTGGCGCCATTTTTACGAGACTATTGGGTTACAGTAAACCAACATATTTTGTCATGGTTGGTCCCATGAGGACACAAGTTCACGAACTAAATTGTTTATCTCAAAAAAGTATTCTGTAACTATACACGAATCACGTTTGTGAAGAGACACTATTCTCCAGCAGTTATAATCCCCTATTTCCCAGCAGGGGTAAAATCAATCTAGTAACAGTAATAGTAACAGATACTAGTAATTAAATTAATATATATATAAAACTCTGTCCATATACAAAATATTATCTCCCTTGCATTAGCAGAAACACGTTTGTCTGTCACCGATGTGTTTAGCAACACTCCCTGGCCTTTGAGAAACTGTCGAAACCCGACTGCCTGGCACGTCGCAAAACATGGAAATATCACAATGTCGCAAGAATAATATTTACATCCATTTGTTTTATTTGTTTTCCTTATAGCACCTCGTGTCGTTATGACAACGGCTGTTCTTGATCTTTGAATGGGGAATACGGAATTTGATCAAGGATTTTTTCAATATACGAACTCACGTCCACAACAGTTTCTTCAAACCGCTTCACGAAAGGATGCTCCTGGAAAGAAAAAATTTAAAATAATAACTGGTATGTGGGCTTTGAAGCACTTGGTTGGAACAAGAAAAAGTTACAGTTTGTTTTGTTTAATCATCAGCTACTGGATTTCAAACATTTGGTAATTTTTTACTCATAGTCATATAGGAAACCTGCTCAAAGCAGCAAGGGATCGATTTAAAGGACTTTACCACTGACGCCCCTTTGTTATATTGTTCTAAGTGTAGATTATTTTGTAAACAAGTACAACGTTTTAGCCCATGAGGCCAAACATCTGCATCATCAATTAAACATGTAATTTAAGCCTTATAAACCTGATACTAGTGATAGTAATATATTTTGGCAGAACCCAGTGAAGATTGTCAGAAAATAAATCGGAAATCAGAGATTACACGTTTAGCACGTGCATCACACTTAATGCCAGCTATCCACTGCTGAGGATTTCCTCATCAAATGGTTGAGGTTAGGTCTGAAAGTATCCTACCGTTTTGGGTTATTAGCTTTGTAAATATTCTTTGTCATTTGTACAAATATTTTTATTGAAAAAGATAAAATAGAAGTTAATTTAGCAATCATGTAATTTGTTTTAATGAATAATGGAGAATGCACTCAAAAGAGTAGATTCATGAAAAATAATTAACTCGCCCCTATAGGGCATAAATTCTCCATTACATAACAGTGTTCTAGTTAGCACTAAATAGGAGGGCCGCAAACCCTGCCCGTATTTTATGCCGCCCTGCCTTTTTTTACGGCCATTCTATTTTTCGGTGTTCAATTTGAACTGTGGCAAGTCTAGCTAATTTATGAGTTAACTCCCCTGACATAGGATATTGTTTATTTCCGATTGTTATAAAAACAAGTCGTAAAAGTTATAAATCCAACTACTTTTTACACAAAATGTTTTTAACCCTTCCTGCCCCAGAATTGGCCACTGGCGAAGTCAGAGGTTAAATCCGTGGTGGGTGTGCACGTAAATAGAGTTTCCTTCCGTTTAACCATTCCAACACGAGAAAGGAAACTGAAAGCATTCTTTTAATCAAAGTAAGCGTCCATTTTCTTTCTTTCTTTTTTTTTACGACAATTTACATCCAATGCTGAATTAATATTTGTATAGTTACAGAAATATATGACTTTCTGATCGATATACCATACAATAATCATTTTCTTAAATATTTTATGCAAACACTTTTATTAAAAATTAAATGTTAGTATTGTTATTCTCTCTCCTTTTTTCAACATGGCTGACCTCCCAGCCTACATCAACTAAATTACACTTATTTACTTTTATACAATGATAGATGCATAACAAAAGCAAAAAGAACAAAACAATTCTAAAAATCTCTCTAAACTCTCAGTAGATTTAGTTGTGAATATAATTTGCATTTTAACACCAAAAATAAAATAAAAATAGATTAATAAAATAATATTTTTTTTTTTTTTTTTTTAAAGTTGGCAGGTACACAGTTAATATTTTAATAGTTACAAGTATTTGCCTAAATAAATTGTTATCATTTATTAAGGAAAACCCAGGATGACATTGTTGTTGAGCAGTGCAGAAAGAGGAAAAGGTTGGGAGAAGTACCCAACAAGGAACAGCTGCAACACGCATCAAAACATAAGACCTGCTATGATATTTCATGGGGAAAAAGGTAGACCATGGCTGTCATCATAGTGTCATGTAAAATTGATGTTGATGAAGATGGAATGACTCATGAAAGTATGTATTGTGGTTTATGTACTAAATGGAATTCAGCTGGTGCAAATGGTCATCAAACATGGATAGACAATGGATGTAAAACACGTAGACTGTGTCCCTACTGATGTTGCATGATGTCAAGTTGTACAGTATATAAAATACCTCATAATATTTTTAATTTTTTGTGTATATATGTAACAACCCAAAGATGTTAGCTATGAAACTGACCAGTGAATGTCCAGCAGTGCATCCATCCAACTGTTGCAATATTTATAAACCCTATATTATTAATTAACATTAAATCCATAATTTTCATATTTTGTTACGTTTTTGAGTGGGGGTTTTTTTTGGTTATGGTATATAAATTACTGCCTTCATAAAAAATTATTCCCGCAGAAAGTGCCTTAATAATAAGTGAGCACCCTGCCCTCCGCAAATCCTAGCTAGAACACTGCATAATGTCAGCAACCATTATATGTATTTAAAGCTCTCTTTACAGATATTTGCCAAACATATATGGTCCTTATAGGTTTTATTATAAATATATTTCTTATTTCTTTATTAAAACTGAATGCATGAAATATTTTTTAACCAAACAATTTCACCATTATAACCATTTATTTGCTAAACTCACAACACAATTTCAAGACAACAGAATTGATATATTGATTGTCCAAAAATATTGTCTGTTAACACTAGATCTTGAGGACTCCATTTTGTAATTTGCCTTTAAATATTTAAAATTATTTTTATAAATTATTGTAAGTACATGTTAAATTGAACAAGATACATGTTTTGATAAAACACGTAAAAGGTTTGTTTCGGAAAGTTCTGGCTGTAAGCTATACCACTAAACGTTTTACTCACCGAAACAGGTCACATAGTGAACCATTTTTACGGCTGATGCATGCTTCAGTTCTTGACGCACGTGCAAAAAACTTTGCTACATAGCATCCATTTTAGTTCTCATTTAAAGCGAAGAAATACTATTAAAAGGTAGCTATTTGGATCACAACTGTCTATTTATAAATATTGATATACTTTAGAACAGAATGCTTATTCTCACCAAAACTGGTCTCACTACGCTAATATTCTTACATAATAGTCAACACATTTAACAAAATAAAGTAACTACCACGTTTTTAACCAAAACACATGGGATCTTAGGACTTTTCTTCCAAAAAAACCCCAAACATTTTAAAGCATTTAATATAAACATACACACTTACCAACAATTTAGTGTATTTTGGTCTCTGTCGCTCTTCTTTCGTCAAACTGAAGAAAACATTTAGACAGAATCACATTAAAAAAAGATCTGAATTAATCTGATATTCGACTGAACTTCATCCTGCCTCTCTTGAAAACAGATAGCTCCATCACCAATTTGTATCATACTTTCAATTCAATCAGTTAGAAATAACTTGAACAACATTGAATGAAAAATCCATGACTCTTAGCTGGGTTTTAAAACGTAGGAAAGGAATATTTGTTCAACGACACTTCAGCATTATGGTAATTTGTCATCTATCATATCTAATATAAAATGATATAGTCGAGAGACAAAGAAAAAAGTTAAAAGTTTGTTTTGTTTAACAACACAATTAGAGCACATTGGTTAATTAACCATAGGCTATTGGATGTAAAACATTTGTTAATTCTGACATGTAGTCATCAGAGGAAACTACCTAAAGTTTTCCTAATGTAGTAAGAGACCTTTTATATGCACCATCCCGCAGACAGGAAAGTACATACCACGTCCTTTGACCAGTTGTTGTGCACTGATTGGAGCTAAAAAAAACCCCAATCAGTTGAATGGATCTACCGAGGTGGTTCTATCCTGCAACGCAAGCACTTCAAGCGAGCACTCGGCCAACTGAGCTAAATCCCACCCCGAGAGAGATAAAGAAAGAAAACTTGTTGCTACCGTATAGGCTACTCCTACCACAAAAGCAGCAAGGGATTTTTTTATATGAACTTTCTCCACACATAATACCTTTGATGTACCAGAACAAAGATGAATGGGATAGGAAAAACCAAGCCTATAGAAGGCGATGGATCCTACAATCCAGCACACCTCAATGTGAGTTACATGTCACCCCACTTGAAAATTAAATTGACCGTCTCGAGTTTGCAGACACTGTAAGATGTTTCTGACTAACACAGCCTTTTTGGCGACTACAAATATATATTAAATACATTTTCTTGTTTAGAATATATACCAGTGTGTTTGAAGTCTTGAGCTAATATATGTAGCATTCACTTTTTATTTTACTCCATACTATATTTTCAGACATGTACAAAATTACTGGAAGTTAAAAATCTGGTGTGGGCTACTACAAACATTAGGACAACCACAAACACCTTGTTTGTACAGACATTGCTATTCTAGATGCTAGAAGATGGGACATGGATCAGCCATATCCTAAAAAAGAAAGATGACAGGATCTCCAAAACTGCACCGAGATGAACACCAGAAGGAAAGAGAAAACGTGGTCGGTCCAAACAAACCTGGAGGAAAACTGTAGAAAAAGAACTAAAACAACTACCCATAGGCTGGGACCAGGCTACAAAGCAGGCTGCAGACAGGACTAAGTGGAGGACCCTGTTTCTGCCCTATGTGCCAGTGGGCTTGAAGAGGACTAAGAGAGAATTATTGTAAACAGGAAAATATCTTTAATATGTGATTTTTGTCATAAAAAAAGGATCTGTTAGTTGTAAACAGCTTACAATGGCAGCAAACTTAGGATATTTGTTTTAAGAAAAAGAAAGAAATGCTTTATTTAACGATGCACTCAACACATTGTATGTTATATGGCGTCAGACATAATATGATTACGGACCACACAGATATTGAGAGGAAACCCGCTGTCGCCACTTCATGGGCTACTCTTTTTGATTAGCAGCAAGGGATCTTTTATATGCACCATCCCACAGACAGGGTAGTACATACCACGGCCTTTGATATACCAATCGTGGTGCACTGGCTGGAACGAAAAATAGCCCAATGGGCCCACCGACGGGGATCGATCCCACACCGACCGCGCGCTGTACCACTGGGCTATGTCTCGCCCTTGCTTTAAGAAATTATTGTGAGCTTTTTCATCCCAGGACAAGGGCAGAAAGTTTTCTGGTGGTACTAAAATCAGAAATTCTTGAAGATTTTCATCTCTGCACTCACCATGTGCTAAGGAAATCATGGAAGTCAGGAGAGAATCGGTCTTTTGGCCTCAGTTTAGGTGGTGGTCCCTGAACTACCTGGGTCAACTGCTCAAAAACACTAGTCCATTTGGGATACGGAAACTTCCCAGTTGCTAGCTCCATCTAAAAAAAATTAAAAATACATTAGATTTTTGTAACATTACAAATAGAAGACAACACAAATTTTGATTTTTAAACAATTTTTTTTTTTTTTTAATGTATTTCATAATTGCATATATAAATTATAATTTAAAAACATATATGAATTTCACTGAATTATAATACTGCTATATAAGAGGACAGTAACTCACCAGTGTGATGCCTAACGACCAGACATCTGACCGAACATCATAACCTCTGTGAGATGCTTTCGGATCGATCCTCTCCGGCTGAAATATATTCAGAGATCAGGCTAAAACACATATTCAGAGGTCAGGATAACTGACAACAATGTAACATTTTAAATGTATAAACTATGCAAGGGTTTTGGGGGTTTTTTTTAAAATAAATATTTATTATCCCAGATCATATAGCAGGGTTTAACTTGATGTTTGCTAAATGCCAATTATAAATGGAATTTGGCAAATATAGTTCATTATTAAATACAGTCAAACGTTGATAACTCGATCTTGAAATATTTGCTTGGTCATATAGGCTACATGTATTTATTGACAGAAAATAAAACGAAAAAAGAAGGCATTTACATATATAAATAACAAAAAGTAACATTGACGTATTTTTACAGATATCAAAACCTGGTGGAACGTATCTAACAAATAAAACACTGAATGCTGAATAACACCATAAGTACATTTGTTTTACACAAAATTATTTACGCTTCGCACCTCTACTTTCATTCTCCAATCTGGCCACCCACCCTCTATTTCTGGGCCCTGCGCAAGATTGCTTGGATGACAAGAAAGCAGAACTTTTAAAAACCGATCTGGCAAACCCCACAGTACCGGGTCCTTCCCCAGATTGCTCGATCTGTGATGTATCAATTTTTAACATAACTAAATGACTGGTAATTGATAAACATTAACTGATACATAAATAGAAAAGTTAAAGGTTGACATGATTCACGCCCTTGAGAGGAAAAACAAACAGCGCTAACAATTATTACAAATGCTCTTTGAAATTAACCAGACTGTCTGTAATTAAGTATTACGTAGCGAGGCTCTCCACCACGGACGAACACCGACTACCAAACATAGGATCATTTCGTTCCGCTTAGTCGGCGATCTATTATTCTGTAATTATCATCCTAATTCTCGACAGCCAAGACCACCCGAGACAGGCGCGCTTCGCTCGTTTGACATGATTGACAATACATTCGTCTTTAAAATACTATCAGCAACGGCAGTTTGATTAATACACACACGTCGAGTTTTTTTTTTAGAGATGCATACTCTATTAAATCTTTATGGCTGGACCAAAGAATTAGGTCGAGAGATCGAGTTTATTGATTTTTCGAAGTTTGAGTTTTCGAAGGTCGTTATTACTAGTTTGTATAGCAACTCGGACGGGACAGTAGCTTCAGATCAAGAGATCGAAGTTTTCGAGAGATCGAAGGTGGAGTGATCGAAGTTTGACTGTAAATAAAAAAAATTACATTTTTAAAGTTGGTGATCCTAACTTACAAGGTATGCACTTTTTCTGTTTCATATAAAATACACTTGGGGCTACTATAAATAACAAGATGACTAGAAACACTTTGGATTTGTCACAATTTATATTTTAATCAAAAGGTTGCAAATAATGTGTAAATTAATAGTTAAAAACAGTAATTGCCACAAATATTTTACGCTACCTAACAACAGTATCTTTTACTTCATTATATTTTGCTTGCTTAACTGAAACTTGAATTTGACTACACATTTTCTGCTAATAATTTTGGAGGGTTCAACATAAACCTTGAAAAACTTCACATGGCTAAAGGAGTGTACAAATACTGTTATCCACAACTAGTTTTTTAAAAAAGATTTTTAAGTCTTTCCTCCAAACATTAAAAAAAAACCCTGCAAACTGCCAATCTCTTTTCATGTTATTTTAAATAGATGAAAATTAATTATGAAGCAATTATCATTTTGCATGAACTAACTCAAATTTTCCACAACTCTCCAGCCCTGAAAAATAACATTAAATTTGTCAATTCCAGACTTTCCAAGAATTCCACAACACAGATGGACCTTGTAAATGGACTAAAAGTGATCACTAATAACTCACCAGATAATCTTAGGCAAGTGTCATAACTTACAGCATCAAATAAATAAAACAAAATCCGATCTAAATTTAATTCACAGTCCCCTGCCGACCAAGCATCAGGTGAGTGCCTTACTACTGGGCTACATCTCACCACCTCCCCCTCATTAATGATAGAAAAGATTAAACAACTTACTGCCATATATGGTCTACAGCCAGCATCTCTACTCTTTGCTATAGAGTCGACCAGCTGCCCACTAATACCAAAATCACACAGTTTGATATTTCCTCTTCTGTCCAGCAGAATATTGGAGGGCTTAACATCTGTCAAAAAAATGCACACCAAATAAGATTAATAAAGCTATTAAAAAAAAATTATGTTACCAGGCCTTTCCCCAGGATTTTTTTAAGGCGCTTACATATTTAGCATCATTATAACACAAAAATCAACCTAAAAGAAGTGGGGTAGTGGGTTGAGAACAGTTAAGTGTTTGCCTTCAATCCATTAAATCATGGGGTTTTTTTTTTTTAAATAACCCATCAATTCCCCACCCACAACAATTTCATAATTTAGTCGTGTTAAATGCTTGTTGTCATTTCTGCTTGTAAAATACCTAAGCTAAGAATGCTGACTTCACAGTATATTCCATTTATATATTTTTTAAAAACGTTAATAAAAGAAAATTTTACGGTCTTTTTAAAATCCAGCTAACTTATTAAATGTCACCTCACAGTTTCACAAATATATATCTAGCATTATCTAACAAATATGATTATTGTAAACTAATTTAGTGTACGTTTAACTGCAATTTGTATAAATACTGCATGTTCATTTCCCGCGATCGCAATCTGTACAAAATTAACAAAGACAAAGGAAATAACCGAAACTGCAGTTGGTATTCATTGATGCAAACAACTATTGTTTTTCTACAAATTTACATCAAGATTTACATCTGTGTAATCGTATTGTTTAATGTTCGCAACGTTGTCTCTTGACACGTGGGTGTCAGCTGACTGAAGCGTGACGTATATTACGCCGAGAGCTTTCCTCAGTTCAGCCAACGAACGTTCTTCCTAACGTTCGCGAACTATTTGATTGGTGTCCGTCGTGTCCATTTGGTTTAACGCGAAGCACACAAACCAGTGTAGCGAACGTTTTGTTTTCGCTCGGTCTGGCTGAACTCAGCCCTTGGGATAGCCGACATGTATTTCGGCCCTGAATTTCGGCCCTGAACTGGCATTTGTATTCAAATTGACATGCATTGTCGGTTTGTTTTTATTACTTTGGTTCAAAGACTACAAAATTAAAATAGCAAGTTACATATCTTCCAGACATTGAATCACCGCCACATTGCTGTCATACATGTCGAATGCATGCCGTTAAAATTAATAACCTTAATTATTAAAATTAGCAAACATCATAAGGCATACGCTGTATTCTGGATAAGACCGTTTCTCGTTACCGGTCGTGAGATCGCTATTATGCTATTTTTTTTGTCGATCCGTGACTGTTCATTTTAGCAAATAACAACGTAGTTACGGTTTCGATATGGTAAATATATACCAGGATTAATGGTGACATGTTTTACTCAAGAATTTCACCTTCAAAGATGTTTATTCAATTAATAGGTATTTTCTTTGATTTGACAAGCAGTTATCTGGCGGATTAGTAGTAGCCGATCACCTGTACCACGTGACCAGCACAAGCCCGCCGACAATTAAAACGGTGCGATCAATGGACCATGGACCTCAAAGTGAACATCTAAAGAATTGCAGAGATACCAAATGGAAGTGCGATAATGTGTGGTGAATGATGTTACGGATCACAGCTCCATTGTTTTGTATACATGTTACAAATTAAGCCGACACGGTCCTGCAGTTAAGGCGCTTACCAGACATGAAGGCGCTTACTTGGCTGGCTAAGGGAGCACGGGCCATGTCGGCTTATCGCTCTAGGGAAACCCCTGTGTTACCATTTTGAAAATAAACATAAAAAATGCAATTATGTTTACCATTGTAAAAATAAATATAAGAAATGCAAATTCAGAATTATTATCGGCACATAGAAAAAGTTAACAGACAGACTGGTGGAGAACGCCATACCATAATACAACCCATCATAGATGGGCGTATTAAAAAAAGATACATGTAATCAAGTAAAAGACCAAAGAAAGTTTGTTTTAATAAATGAATTCTTACCTCTATGAATAATTTTTAACTTTTCTTTTAAGTGATTTAATGCTTTGACAGTCTGAAAATAAAGAAATATGGGTATTATTTGCAATTCATAACATCAAAATATCAAGCCTTTATTATTTTATTTATCTACTTGCAATTTAGGTCAAAAGATTTAGAAAATGAAGAAACTATGACATTACAAAAAGATGAAACTATGATTTAGTCATTTCATTTCAACTTATTTTCGTGCTTATATCCAATTAAGGTTCAAGCATGCTGTCCTGGGCACACACACACCTCTATATCTGGGCTGTCTGTCCAGGACAGTGGGTATGATTTAGTCAACATCTTCTCCAAGAACAGACATTCAACAGTTACCTCCCCTTACTAATATCTCAGTTGGAGGAGGAACCTTTTTAAAAAAAGTAAGTGCAAACTAAGTTTATTAACCTTCTGACTACTGCAGGCGAGATATCTTGCCCGACATACTGTACACTGTATTCCCCAATTCATATATCCCGCCGTTTTGCACATGACACTCCCCGGGAACCATTTATTAACAGGAAACTGAAGACAACTCAGCTTCCTGTGTCTTTAGATTTTTAATTTTCAGTGAAACATATCTTGAAGTTGAAAAAGTGGTTTTCGGTAAGTATTTTGGCGGCACGTCGCGCTCATTTTCAGGGATCGATAATACATTTTATCGTTTTACCAACAACGAAAATCTTTTCTTTTTTTAAATATTCTGGTCAAAAAGCAAGTGTTATTGGGAATAATGGACATAAATACTGGACAGCTGGCCACAAATGCCCTTAAGTAAACGCGACTTTTTCAATTTCTTGCCTAATTTAACTGATCCAAAATATAATTTTTTTAAAAATACACGAAAATAATACTAATTCAAATATGAATTTTCTTTTATGTATTTATAAAACATTCAAGTGAATATATGCGAGTAAAAATTATAAACTTGTACCGACTCAACATGGTTTTTGTCAAAAATTAATCCAGTAGTCTAAAGGTTAAGCCTAAAAGCACACCTATTAATTTTATCAAATCTAATACATGTATCACAGCCTATAAGTGAATAATGTGTTTATGACATTATAAAAAGGAATTTAAAAATATCAAGGATCACTCCTTACTGCAACTGCAATTTTTCCTAAAATTTCTTCTGGTATTGAGCTTTCCATCTCGCCATAGACAAATTTATACAGCTTATCACAGGAAATGTCCATCAGCTCCATACATATCCAGCAGTCGCCCTGAAATTTAAAAGGCAATATCAAATATAAAATAAGAATACTATTTGTTTATGTCTCCCTATACAGCTTTCTTTCATTCAAATTTGGGAGGGGGGGGGGCGGATGCGCAGTTGGTTTGGGATCGATCCCCATCAGTGGGCCCATTGGGCTATTTCTCGCTCCAGCCAGTGCACCACGACTGGTACACCAAAGGCCGTGGTATGTGCTATCCTGTCTATGGGATGGTGCATATAAAAGATCCCTTGCTGCTAATCGAAAAGAGTAGCCCATGAAGTGGCAACACCGGGTTTCCTCTCTCAATATATATGTGGTCCATAACCATATGTCCGACGTCATATAACTGTAAATAAAATGTTGAGTACCTCGTTAAATAAAACATTTCCTCCCTTTCTTCAAATTTGGGTAAAACCAGCAATCTAAAGAAATGCCAGAAATAAATAATAAACACAATGAGAATGCAATGAATTTAAAACCAGTTACCTCTTTAAAGAGAGCACCATAAAAATGCACAATATATTTGCAGTCATTCGCTCGCATCACCACATCAAGATCCATCAACAACTGACGTTGTTCCTTCTCTTCCACAGTGGATCTTATTCTCTGAAAGCGAACAAAACCATATTATATGTGATTGCCACCACATAACTTAGTTCTGAAGACCTTTCTTATTTTCTTTAACTTTTTCGGCAATTATCAGGGATCCCCCCCACCCCAGTTTTAAATACAGTGAATATATATTTGACTGCACTATCGAAGTGGTTCTGAATTGAGGGGTCATGGACACCTCCCATTCTAAAGGTGGTATGTGAGGCATCAGTAAAACTTAGTATTTTCGAAAAGAATTGTTATTATGGATAGATGAATACAGAATATATTACAAAATGCTGATACAACAGAAGTGAACGAGTGAATGACTGAATGAAAAATACCCACTACTGGGTGTCAAACAAAGGTATACGATGATCGACATCAACAGATAAATTCTAAAATTATCAATAAAATACAGTGTAAACAGTTGTGAGAAAGTCAAATTCACAAATGGCACAAATAGAGATTATTATACGAGCTTGTGTGTCGTACTGATTTTACGAAATGAGTGTCAGGGTTTTTGTATTGCCCAAGCGTAAACGAGGGTAATACATGAATCCTGACGCAAGTGTAATAATTTCTTTATTATCCATATTATTATTGTTGTTTTCTTTATGAATAACAAGACCCAACTCAATATGTTTCAGCACAACTAGAAGGAGACGACGAAACGACATTTCATATTTCAAATGCACAATCTGAGCTACAAGGCAGAGTTCGACAAATCCGCTAGCCCGACGCCCGTGGCTAGTGGTTTTTAAGTTCGGGCTAGTGAGAAACGCAAAACCACCCCCTCTCCTTATCGCTCAATCGTGTTTTTCTTTTTTCTTTTTCTCTCGGCTGAAATTTCGTTTAATAATTTTGATTGTGACGTTTGTCATCAAATAGTATCAACAACCCCATCAGTATATAATAATAATCCACTTGAACTAGGTCTGCAAACTGCAGTAACATGCTATCTCTACATCGTCACAGTTACAGCAAGCATTGTTCATTGTTTACTTTTCCCTTTCAAGTTTCTGGCACAGGAAATAAGTCTAATGGCATGTGTGTTTTGATTGGTTGGACACGTCACGTGGTAGTTAATCTCGCACATATGTTTTAGGCTAAGAACTTGGAAATCACCAATCGCGACGACAGGTTAATCTCAATCAAGTAAACCCCAGTCATGCTTTGAATTTCAGTGTTTGTTTTATTTACCTATTGTTTTCTAATTTAACACTTCGCTTACATATGGTTATCGGCAACAAGAAATACTATTTTCTTTAATGGTAACTGCACATGCAACGACTCGGCTTGGTCTATTACGTGTAACGGTTTGGATAATGTGTCGCAGCTGCCGATAGGCTACAAGATAATACCTTTTTTTGTTCATCAATTAACAACGGATTAGATGTCGCCGTTATATTCTTTTGATACTGATCTGACACGGGATGATGCCCTGTATTTGAGCAATTGGCATCAGCGTTCCTGGCGACCTAAATAGTAGGCCCTAAATGTTACTGTATAACCCACTACCAAATACACTGAACCATCTATTACCGTGTGTCACACTGTCGTACCCTCATTTAAATTTAATTATTTTGATAGTGGGTTTAGATACCAATCATGAGCTCAATTATTTTCCCCGGGGGAGAGGGCAAAAGTGAAAACGGGACAATGACGATGGCTCACACTTTACAAAAGACCAAACGTACAACACGACAAAACTGAAAGTTACAACATAATTTCAGTGTTTGTTTTATTTTACTGTTATAGTCGTAAATGTGTAATCTTACAAAAATTAGATAAAAATCCAGTTATAATTGATCAAGAATTTGGGCTAGTGCTTTATCTTGGTGGGCTAGTGGTTTTCACAAACCCACTAGCCCTGTGGCTAGTGACTTTTCAAAATATTTGTCATACTCTGTACAAGGACTGGAGAAGCAACATCATGTTATGACGTTGCTTCCCAGAATTACGTCATTACACTTGTTATTACACGTGTGCTTCGTATGATTATCATCACACCAAAACTGAAATCTTTAAAAAGACAATATTAAACATTATGATTAGACCATGGAAAGAGTGTATGAACTGTGGTAAATATAAACTAATATTGTACCAAACTATCAACACAAAACATATTTTAAAACATTATTACATATACTTATAGAACTAATTATGAGAAATTACAAAATCATGAGATACTGATGATTGTGCTGTATTCGCCACTCTCAAGGCACACCCTAAGAATCTTACCACCCCTGCAACATGAGGAACAACAGCTTATGTAGGTTGCAAAATATGAAGATATTGCATTGTTACTGAGACTTTAAGAATTGTATTTTATATTTGCGATGATTTTAGCGGGAATAGGATCACATAATTATAAGTTTTATTAGTAAGAAATATCAAGTAAATATAAAGAAAAGTCTATTTCAGATAAACTCTAGAAAGTAGACTTTCAAAGTCCCAATTTAAATTTTTTAAATATTTAATAAAAATTCAAAAATTTCAAAATCTCTCTCCATTAGTTTGTGGAGAATGCCAAAGAGGATCATTGTACCAAGATTTACAATAATTTAATCAAAAAGCAGAAGAAGATATATCAAAAGAAAAGGTGACGGACAGACACTAGACAAATCTGTATTTGAAAAGCTGGGATGAAAAATGTCAAACGGAACTAAAAAAAAAACTTTCAGGCTTTAGGAACTCACTTTAACTGCCATGACCACACCGCTAGCTTCATGGAACATCTTGTTCACTGTACCATAGTTGCCTCGGCCAATTTCTCCCAAGTCAGTTAAATCTTCAGCAGTGAAGTCAAATTTCTGAAAACAAAACAAAATTAGAAAATAACTTACATTTAGTTTTGGAAAGCAAATATAACAGTTTACAATTTATCAGGGTAAACAAAAAATGTTTTAGTTTTTTAACTGAATGTGACGGACTAGTTGCAGGAGGAAGGAGGGCAGAATTGGGTTTTTTAGAACTGACCTTTTAATTTTTCTAGTGCCCTTTTTCACCAGCTAGAGTATACTGCTGTAATTCTTTCTTGCACCATTACTGGTATATCAAAGACCATGGCAAGTGCTATCCTGTCTGTGGGATTGTGCATATAAAAGATTCCTTGCTACTAATGGAAAAAATGTAGCTGGTTTCCTCTCTAAGACTATATGTAAAAATTATCAAATGTTTGACATTCAATAGCCGGTGATTAATAAATCAATGTACCCTAGTGGTGTCGTTAAACAAAACAAACTTTAAACTTTGATTCTTTCTTCTTCTTTTTTTTTTAACTAAACAGAGTTATTTTAGGCTATGTAGAGCGCTACTCAAGGTCAGTTACAGTATTTGGAAATATTGATGTTTACAGAATCAGTTTCATTTAGGGGAATATAAAAAAAACATGCTTGTTAATTCATTTTAATACCAACATGAACTGTATACATTACCAGTATTTTATAAACCATTCATTACATTAACAAATATTTATTATTTAAAACAATATGTTCTGTGACAGCTCTTTATTATTATTCTACTCTCTTCAGACATCACATCATTTGTTTACATAACAGGGTCAAAGGTCAACATTCCTGGCTTCATATATTTCAGTCATTGACTGAAAATACAAAAATTTGTCTAGTCATCCTATCTTGCAAATATTTAGTGTTTACATGGTAAAGTATTTCATGTTATAGTTACAACTGCACATATCTTAAAAGTATTCTGCCATATAACTGTGCAATGCATAAAATGTAGTTAATTTTGTTTGTAAAGGGGGGGAAAAATGCCATAATTTACTTGTTGAGGTGAAATTTGAAGGGTGCCACTACTAGATTTGTCAATTCCTCTGGAACGTAGTCTTTCTCTGCAAAAAAGGAGCATAAACTTAATATGAACACTAACATAATAAAGTACAGTGTACAGTTATTTAATAATCATGACAATCGTTTTGCATGCAATAGTTAAAAATGATATTAAAAACTTGTGCTGAGACAATCTAAACAAGAGTACCAGTTATGTACATGTCGCCCCCGCCGTAAGTTGGTCGTTGTAACCTAGTTACAGTACGCAACACACCACAATCTCAAGGTTTGATAACTCTATATGAATTGATAAGGAAGATATGGCCCGGACAAGATTTCCTTTAATGTGCTAGTAATCCATGAAAAACAGGCTGCAGTGACCTAGTTATGGCATGCAACACACTGCCATCCCAAGTTCTACTTGTATGCATGGTTTGATGATCCTATAGGAATTGATAAGAAAGATATGCTTTGGAAATGAAAAGTTTACGGATATACCAACAGTCAATGCCATACCATAATATGACCTGTCAAAGAAGGGCATATAAAAACAGAATGTAAGAAGAAAAAAAAGATGCGAGGAAACATTTTGATCGCAAAGCGGTAAATAAAGGTTAGTAAAAAATTGACCAACATTCTATATATACATATACACACGTGTATAGTTTATTTACATAACATAGTTTATTACCAGTTGATAAACAATAATCGGATTGAATTTTTAATTCATCTCGGATGAATATACTCACATCTGCGTGGTATGACCCATATCAGCCAAAGATGGCGAAGAGATGTTTGTGAAACCTGAATTGAACTGGAGTTTTAGTCCCTGACGTCTTAATGCTGGGGAGAAAAAAGAAATACACATACAATATTGTACAAGGTGTATATGATTCACTTCAATAGTTCAAACTATACAAATATTAGGCCTACCTGTGAAGATTTCATTTTCAAAACACGATATATCCATTCACATTTTTAGAAAAACAGTTATGTTCTAACTTGACATAGTACATAAAACACAACGCAGAATTTTAAAAGGTGTTATGTCAAAGTTGCGATAATGGTGGTTCCTGCCAAAAATATTTATAAATTTTTTATTTGAAATATAAATTCATACCTTCAGCTATCTGCCTATTAAAAATTACAACCAAATAATTCCATTTACTAGTAGAAAAAATGTATTTTAAGGGGGCATCTTGACAGTGTGTCACACACATTAACTAGTGACATCACTGTTTTATGTGTACAGATTTAACAATCTTAAGTTTTTTCCCCCATGATTATTTGAAGACAACTGACAAAGAAAGAAAGAAATGTTTTATTTAACAACGCACTCAACACATTTTTATTTTTACGGTTATATGGTGTCAGACATATGGTTAAGGACCACACAGATTTTGAGAGGAAACCCGCTGTCGCCACTATATGGGCTACTCTTCCGATTAGCAGCAAGGGATCTTTTATTTGCGCTTCCCACAGGCAGGATAGCACAAACCATGGCCTTTGTTGAACCAGTTATGGATCACTGGTCGGTGCAAGTGGTTTACACCTACCCATTGAGCCTTGCGGAGCACTCACTCAGGGTTTGGAGTCGGTATTTCGATTAAAAATCCCATGCCTCGACTGGGATCCGAACCCAGTACCTACCAGCCTGTAGACCGATGGCCTACCACGACGCCACCGAGGCCGGTCTGACAAACAAAGATGGTGATTAATTATTTGGAAAACCCCTCATAATCCAGTATAACACTTTTAAAACTTGTTATTCTTGAGTTAATTATGGAAAGATAAAGCATGGGGTCGATTAATTTGTAGTTATTTATTACAAATAAATGGAAAAATAACAAAATATTGTAGTTTCAACTTTGACATTAATTGTCATAAATTGATGATGTCTACTAACTCCAAAACTGGAAACTGACATAGATCTCATTTTGAAAATGAACTTTCCATGTGTATATAATTGAAAAAACATTTTTAAAAGTAGTAGAAAATAACATATCAAAACATGTCAATAATAGATACATGAACATTCTTAAGACTAAATGAATGAACTGGAATGATAAATAAAATACTGTAAACAAATATGTACATGTAGCCTATGTAGTAATTGTCTAATTCTGAACATGTACATATATTCCATTCAATGATGGAAGAGTGGGTTTTAATGGTGTAGATGTAGCCTATGTAGTAATTGTCTAATTCTGAACATATACACATATTCCATTCAATGATGGAAGAGTGGGTTTTAATGGTGTAGATGTAGCCTATGTAGTAACTGTCTAATTCTGAACATGTACATATATTCCATTCAATGATGGAAGAGTGGGTTTTAATGGTGTAGATGTAGCCTATGTAGTAATTGTCTAATTCTGAACATGTACATATATTCCATTCAATGATGGAAGAGTGGGTTTTAATGGTGTAGATGTAGCCTATGTAGTAACTGTCTAATTCTGAACATGTACATATATTCCATTCAATGATGGAAGAGTGGGTTTTAATGGTGAACATGTAGCCTATGTAGTAATTGTCTAATTCTGAACATGTACATAATTCCATTCAATGATGGAACTTGGAAGAGTGGGTTTCAATGGTGTACATGTAGCCTATGTAGTAATTGTCTAATTCTGAACATGTACACATATTCCATTCAATGATGGAAGAGTGGGTTTTAATGGTGTAGATGTAGCCTATGTAGTAACTGTCTAATTCTGAACATGTACATATATTCCATTCAATGATGGAAGAGTGGGTTTTAATGGTGAACATGTAGCCTATGTAGTAATTGTCTAATTCTGAACATGTACATAATTCCATTCAATGATGGAACTTGGAAGAGTGGGTTTTAATGGTGTACATGTAGCCTATGTAGTAATTGTCTAATTCTGAACATGTACACATATTCCATTCAATGATGGAAGAGTGGGTTTTAATGGTGTAGATGTAGCCTATGTAGTAATTGTCTAATTCTGAACATGTACATATAATCCATTCAATGATGGAAGAGTGGGTTTTAATGGTGTACATGTAGCCTATGTAGTAATTGTCTAATTCTGAACATGTACACATATTCCATTCAATGATGGAAGAGTGGGTTTTAATGGTGTAGATGTAGCCTATGTAGTAATTTTCTAATTCTGAACATGTACACATATTCCATTCAATGATGGAAGAGTGGGTTTTAATGGTGTAGTCTTAGTATTCCAGAGTCGAAGTGATTTAATTGTGCAAAAAAAGAAGAAAAAAGTCCAAGTACATGTAAACATACAATGCTGCACTAAAACTAAGACATACATGCAAATATTACTCTTCCTTAAGTTTAACAGCATACATGTATGTATATCAAGTTTCATCACATAACATTTAAATGACATTTTCGATAACAATTTTTCAATATAATATAATAATATTACTGCAAACAAACATCTCTGCTTGTGTTACTTTAAAAGTGATCTGAGCTAACAAAAATATCATTCAAACTTTTCGTGATCAGCATAAACCTATTTTCTTTGAAAGTTCTACATGTAGGAAAAAGAAAGAAAGAAATGTTTCATTTAAAGTGCTGTGCCAGACCATACACTAAAATTTCAAATTCCACAATTAAATGCTTTAATTCATTGCAATAATATTTTACACCGATATGTAAATCAATAATTACGAAAATGCCCCATAAAAGTATTAAAACATCACTCCCGTAGAACACTGCCGGAAACGACCGAGTAAAATTCTCGGTAAAAACATTTGCCTGTAAATAGCCATGACGTCACGAAGGGAACGCGCTTCACAGAAACCTACCACGAGATGACTGTCAGCGCAAGCAAAAGTGGGACCGACAGCAACTGCCAAGCTCATTGATCATGCGATTCTTCTTTCGATGATGAATAGTGTAGTAATGACGACTGGACTAATATTTGTGCAACACAACAAATAATGCCTTATCTGTTTGAACCTGGAACATCTTCCGACACACCACCGGCCTGGCCTGACAGATGACGATGAAAATGGTCGTGGAGATAGCTTACCACTAATTTACAACTTTTATTCTTGTTTTGTTCTTTAGCTTTTCGTGCGAATTATTTTGCTACACCGTATGTTCTAATACTTGTGATGTAGTAGAAAAGACTTAAATAACTCTTGAATTCTACGAGTCAAGTGGACCCGATATCGGTAATTTTAAGAAATAAACAAAAACGACTTTTGGTCCGTCCCATCCCTCTAAGAAGATGGGTTTTTTTTTTTTAATGAACAATTTCAGTTTAGTTTGACGTATTGAGGTATTCCCATATCTCGCTTAAGCCGACAAGCCAGTTCGGACGAATCGAAACTAAAGTGCCTGCAGTCACAACGGTCTCCGGCATTTTCTTCCTGTCCAGTATTTTCACGTTGTTTTAATAAAATTCACACACAGATTTCTCACTGCAACATTACTAGGAAATGCGTGAAGACTAAATTTATCGGCTTTTGTATTGCTTCAGCCGCCAACAACAAGCCGTTTAACCATAATAAACACAAAAGAAGCAATGAACAATGGCGCTGACTATCGAAAGGAGTTCCCTTCGTGACGTCACGGATCAAATCTTACGGAAATTTCCCAAAACGAATTCAGCTGGTTCTGTTTTTCAGGGGAATATTTTTTAATGAAAAATATACCGGTATATAATTTTTTTTACATTTTCTAATCATATTAAATAATATCTTGATTGATATAGCTCAATACATCATACATCTGGAACAGCACTTTAATAGCTCATTCAACACATTTTCATCTACAATTATAGGACATTGAACATGAGTAAGGGACCACACACGAGGGGTGGAACATAGCCCTTTGGTAAAACACTCGCCTAATGTGTGGTCAGTCTAGGATCAATCACTGTTAGTGGTCCCACTGGGCTATTTCTGCACGACCACGACCGATATATCAAAGGCAGTGATGTGTGCTATCCCGTCTATAGGATGGTGAATATAAAAGACCCCTTGTTGATAGCTGGTTTTCTCTTTAAGACTATGTCAAAATTACCAAATGTTTGACTTCCAACAACTGTACACCACAACTGGTATATCAAAGGCCGTGGTATGTGCTATCCTGTCTGTGGAATGGTGCATATAAAAGATCCCTTGCTGCTAATCAAAAAGAGTAGCCCATGAAGTGGCAACAGCGAGTTTCTTCTCTCGATATGTGTCGTCCATAACCATATTTCCGATGTCATATAACCGTAAATAAAATGTGTTGAGTGTGTCATTAAATAAAATAGTTCATTCCAACAACTGATGATTAATAAATCAATGTGCTCTAGTGGTGTTGTTAATTAAATAAAACAAATTTCTTCTTTTTAAGGACCACACAGTTGAGGCTATTCTTTTTGTATTAGCAGCAAGGGATCTTTGACTCTTTTTATAATCACAGACAGAACAGCACATACATGTCAGTATTTCTGCCAGAAAGAAATTTTTCGGTATGGCGCTATGGAATTGAATGCTACCACAGTCAACAAGGGGGTATGGGGTGCCTCCCCTGAAAGAAAATGGGTTAAGTTTAGAAAATTATACAATAATGATAAAAGTGTAATTAATTTTGTTAAAATGTTAACTTTAAAAAAAAAAAGCAAAAACATTTAGGTATGGCACCATACCCATTTTACCGTCTGGCAGAAACCATGACATGGCACCATACCCATTTTACTGTCTGGCAGAAACCATGACATGGCACCATACCCATTTTACCGTCTAGCAGAAACCATGACATGGCACCATACCCATTTTACCCTCTGGCAGAAACCCTGCATGTACAAGAACTGTTGATATATCAGTGGTGGAACCAGTATACATGTAGAAGGCCGTTTGAATACAGTAAAATGATATAACAACTACTGAATGCAGTGAAGTGTATAATTAATTTATTAATTAAAAGCAAGACAAATAGGCAGCTGTAGTACCAGCAAAATTTACCACAAGTTCTGCTATCTATTAATTAGTAATTACCACTGCTTGATGATTTTCCAATTGCTTGGTAACTTGTATGCATATTGCAATGTCGTGGTGTCTGCAATGGTCACTCAGATTAGCAGCGTTCGAAATAAGCACTTGTTTGTCCTGACAAATAATAATCTGCTGGGACAAGCAAAATGTACCTCAATGGTTGTCCAGTGGACAAGTAAAAATTTATAATACTGTTTGAACTGTTTCATTTTGAGCAATCAAAAACATTGTCCTTGCACTTGAATAAAAACAAACAACTTATTTGGACAAGTGAAAATATTGGCAGACAAGTACATTTCTAGATGTACTTGTCCAGGGGACTAGTAAAACATTCTGCTTATTTCCATCACTGATTAGGATGTATAATTTTAATGATAAATTCAAAAAGTCACACACAAACAGATAAACAGGCCTCTGAAAATTGTGAAAATGGTCGTTTCATTTGTGCATCAATACTGCACGTCTAATTTTGCAAAACCTGGGGGGGGGGGGCTTGTTGGCACATTAAATTTAGGACATCATTTTCATCCATGACAAAACAGGTTAAATGCAAAAAAGAAAAGGGTTACCTAAATTTATTTTTGTATATAACACATAAATGACAATTGCACATTTTTAATTCTCAGACGCCTGGATAAACAGTCAAACAGGTGCACACTTCTGTACACAAATAAACATCAAAGACAATATATACCTGAACATATACCTGTTAATTAATGTAAAATTAATGTTAAGTACTACTACACATTTTTGTTTAGTATTTATAAACATGTTAATAAATCCTATACTACACTGTACATGCACATTCTATATTTCAAGACTATAAAACCATCAAAACTGACCGGTTTGTTAACTGAAAACAATTTCACAGTGAGTGCCATACCTGTAGATAGTTTTGGCCCTGACAGGTTGGCATCATTGGTACGAGTACGTAAGCAGCCTAGTTCACCGACCACCCTTTGCCTATAGTCTTTATCTGAATAGGGTATAATGAATGAATGAATGAATGAATGAATGGAATGTTTTATGACACCCCAACACAAATGAAAAAACAACAACCACAGAATGAATGTATATGCACTAGATATGAAGTCTTGTTGATGGGTATAGAAACGACAAAAAAAAAATTTCATTTCCACTAGCCCAGACCAAGTATTCACTAGCCAGGACAAAGAATAAGTTGCTTTTTCAAACCTTGCAACTTATGTACAAAAAAAGAATCTATGGAAAAATAAATTCTGTTTACAAGTTTCAAAATCAAGATTCAACATTACTTTTTGGGTTTTTTAATAAAAACTAAATACAAAAACAGTGGTCTTGCTGGGTGAAAATTAGAAGGCACAACTCCCCACCCACAAATAAAACACCTATGCAACTTGTATATTAACAAGCAGCCGGACCAATTTCTTTGCCCATCAATATCTAGTACAAAACCTGTTGGTTTGATGTATAAGCCGACTGAACTTAAACATTATGTAGTTGAATTGGACACAAATAAAGATATATATCCAGATAAAGTTGTTTAACAGATCAAAGTACAAATATTACATTTTAATAAAGATTTCAAGATACATGTAACTGAAAACGAATGCATGTATATGTATATGTATCAGAAAAAGAATAAAATATTTTTTAAAGTGATTCCATAATGTTGTTGTTTTATTTTCTATCTTTTTCAAACGAATCCATCCAATTGATCTCTAGCTGATAATGTAGATTCGTGTATATACAGGGCTTCTAAATTATGGTAGCCCCTAGGGCTTCGAGAATTTTTATAAAATCTACTAGCCACAGGATCAGTGATTTAAAAAATTTACTAGCCACAATTAAAAATTCACTAGCCCTACTTCAAGTAAATAAAGTTTTACTAATAGGAATAATAGGTTATGTGATCTAAAGATGGACATAGAGCTTAAAAACCCTTAGATAATGGGGGGTGGGGAGCAGGATATTCATATTTACAAAATGGACAACAGGTTTTTTTTCACTAGCCATCAGGCATGGAGATAGTAGTTATTTACTAGCCAAACATTGAATATCCCTAGCCATGGGAGTAGGGCTACCATAATCTAGAAGCCCTGGTAGCCCCACTCCCATAGCTAGTAAATAACTACTATTGCCATGCCCGATGGCCAGTGAATTGTTTTTGGTCAAATGTTACAGTTACGTTTATTTTGTAAATATGAATATACTGCCCCCACCCCCACCCAATGTTAGTGTTTTTAAGCTCTATCTCCCTCTAATAGTCTTTAGGTGTCATATCTGATTATTACTATTATTTAGTAAAATTGTATTAACTTAAAGTAAAGTAGGGCTAGTGAATTTTTAATCGCGACTAGTACATTTTTTAAATCACTGATCCCATGGCTAGTTGATTTTATAAAAATTCTAGAAGCCCTGATATATAAAGGTGGTGTTAATTTTATTTAGCACCCAAGATTGATAATTATATGGATAAACACTCCTACTTTTGTTGTTTTTTATAAATAGTGATATCCAAAACAAGATTATAAGTTTTTAATATTTATTATAAATTCATAGTTATGTCCAATTAAATCTGCAATTCAGTATGAAATATCAGATAAATGTCAGTAGACACAAAAGACAATAACCGTTTTGATCATGTTACAAATTTGGCGTCAAATAAGCGTCTTCACCTAGAGATCGATGACACAATAAAAATAAATATCACTTTTATTGTGGGCATCAAACAAACAAATGAACATTGGTTTGTGACTTAATAGAGGCTGTTAAAATTACTGATTCAGTTATATAACAGTAAGTTTTTCAAACCTGGAATGGGCCGATGAGATTTTGTCAAGTACAACTGGTATACTTGCCGTCATTAATATTATATTGTATTTTCTCAGAATTTGTTTGCTGTTGACTATGTATTGGCACTCGGAAAGATTTCCTCACGCACCCCTCCATTTGAGGTATTGAATTAGTGATATCAAGTGCTAGGGTCTGGATTCGAATTCCAGACCATCGGGATTGTAGCCAAGCACTGTATCCACTCGGCCATGCAGTGGATCAACAAGTGAGACTGCATTTTAATACTTTTAAATATCATAGCATGTATTTTGACGGAATGAATCGAGCGTTTACGGAATAAAACGAACATTTAGTCCCATAATGCCTCATTGTGTCTTCTGTGCTATATTTCTACCAAAAGCACCAATAAAACTACCGTATTGGAGGTAATTTTACAAAGAATAGTCAAAATGTCTAATTTTTCAAAGGCAAAACGTAATGATACTGGATTACAAAATATAAAGATTATGTTGCTTTTATAGAACAAAATGTTTAAAAAGGTATTGTATATAACTAACCCTAACCCTAAACTTACACTATTTCTAAGAAATATTGTTGGGGGGGGGGGGGGCAGGGGGGGGGTATTATACCCTTTTTAGCACTTTCCTACACCTGTGGACCAGCAAGAACACTGCCAAATGAACCAAATAGAATTGACTACTATCACATAGTGTGATAGTATCAGAGTGGCCTTTACCGGTTATCAATAATTCCAGTTCCAGTCGACATGAAAATACATAATGTTAAGACTATTTGTAGGCGACAGTTGCGAAATGTTTAATGACTCACAGTAACTTTTCATTTTCTCAACAGATTATGTAAATAATGAAGAAAGAAAGGGCCACATTTAACAATTAGTAAACCTTTCTTTATTATTTTTGTCACCAGTTGTGTGCACACTTAGAACAATGAATATTCAACTTGAGTACAATAAAATATGAAGAACATGTAGTGGAAAACATTTAATGTAACAAATAGGCTAAAATTTGTTTTTAAATATCACTCTTGCATCAGTCCGACATTCTACTTTCTTTACTGTAATTTGTAAATTTGTGAAGCGCAATGAATTTGCAGTCCTTTAAGGTATTACACCCAATATACAATATATATTTGTCAGTCTAACTGAACTGAAAAGAAAACACGCAACTATATGAGTCACTGATCAAAAATAGTTAGGACACCTCATGGATTCCCAACAGAAATTCTCAAAACTACCTTGACTGTCACCAGGCCTTTTCGGGGCCGCCATCTTGAAATTTCGCCTCAAAATTGCGAGGGTAGATAGCGCCCGACCGCCCGGGCGGTATCTTTGACGGGTATGGCTTTTGGTCCTTCAAGAAGTAGCTGTCTTCATAAAACAACCCGCCGTGTTCTGAGTCTATAGGAAATATGATTGGGTACTGAAGTTCGTTTCTTCTGGATGACTCATCAATGAATCTACTCGGGAAAATCCCTTGACGTCACGGAGAGTGCGCCGTCTTTCGGATCTTTTCGGTTGTGCGTTCGGAAGAACGAAACCTAACGACAATTAACGACATAGTCCGATTGGATTCGATTGGTTATTTTCGTACAGGTAATAAAAAAAAAGGCGGCGTCACAAACCTGTTTTGAGAGGGGTCACGTGTTTTACTGTCAGCTAAACATTTTATTTAGTCAGTTAGTTAGTTATCTAGTTTATTTAGTTAGTTATTATATTTCAGTTGCTATTGATAAATTGTACTTATTAAATGGTTATTAAATTCTGAGATGTATATTTAGTTTATTCTGCACCTTAGTCTAGCCATTCTTGTATGTGAACAAAGTAAAGTTTGTTTTATTTAACGACGCCACTAGAGCACATTGATTTTTTATCTTATCATCGGCTATTGGACGTCAAACATATGGTCATTCTGACTCTGGTTTGTTTTAGAGGAAACCCGCTTCGCCACATTTTACTCTTTTACGACGCCAGCAGAGCACATTTATTTTTTCTCTTATCAGGATAGCACAAATTGGACTTTGTCAAACAGTTATGGATCATGGTCGGACACTGTTTTTTTTTTACAGGAAACCCCCGCTGTGCCACATTCACTCAGGGTTTGGAGTCGATCTGGATTAAAAACCCCATGGGACTTTATTTGAACCAGTTCTACCAGGCAGGATAGCCAGCACAAACCAGGCCGGACTTTGTTAAGAGGTCAATTATGGGTCACTGGTCACACACACACAGACACTTTTTGGCACCTTCCTACGTCCATGCATATTATTCACTTCGTCTTAGTTCCTCTCTAAATTCTCCCTTTCATTCTCCGTCCGTCACTCTCGCTCTCTCTCTCTCTCTCTCTCTCTCTCTCTCTCTCTCTCTCTCTCTCTCTCTCTCTCTCTCTCTCTCTCTCTCTCTCTCTCTCTCTCTCTTTCTCTCTCTCTCTCTCTCGTTCTCTCTCTCATGTACAAACACCACAAATAATTATTGATACTGGTCGGGCAAAATGTCCCGTCAGCATGAGCACATAATGTTTAGCGATAGTATGCCTACCAGACCGTAGTTGTGTGTGTCAACAATTCCTTTTTTTCTTTCTTCGATATACCAAAGACTTAGGTATGTGCTGTCCTGTCAGTGAAAAGCAACATATAAAAAATGCCTTGTTGCTAATAAATAAATGTAGAAGATTTACTCTGAAGACTATGTGTTTGAAGCAGCATATAAAAAAAATCTATTGTTGATAAAATAAAGGTAGAAGATTTACTCTGAAGACTATGGACAATAGCCCATAATTAATGCACTGGCGTAGGAAGTGGATGGCAAGGGGACATGTGTCTCCCCATCCCTTTTCTTGATCTAGTAGCAGAAGCGATGGTTTATATATATTTATGTGTGTGTGTGTGTGTGTGTGCGCGCGCGCGCTACTCCTCCCACACATTTTTTTGGCACCTTCCTACGCCTTGTAATGAATGCACAAACATTACTTTTTCCTCCTCCTAATCCATTTTCTTCTCAGTTTTCCCTTTATTCTTCTTCTTCTTCTTCTTCTTTCTTCTTCTTCTTCTTCTTCTTCCAACCCAATGAGTTTAATATTCAAATAAAAAGCCTTTATCAATGTATCCTACCGGTGATTTTTAAAAATCATTATTCTATCTAGAATTAATTATGAAAAGATTATGCGTGGGACTTATTAATTTGTAGTTATTTATTATAAATAAATGGGGGGAAAAGGAGGAAATATTGTAGTTTCAGCTTTAACATAGGACCTTTAAGAGCGGAAATTATCAGCCTATCTCTTAAAAAGAAGCAACAATTAAATAGCAAATATTATTCGTTTCACGGACTGAAATATTTAATATTATGTTTGTTTGGGTTTTTTGTTGTTGTTGTTTTTTAATTGCCAAACCAATCATATAAGAAAAGATACGTACTAAATTATTTTTATAGGCTAAGCTTCTTAGTTTATGTTTGTAAGAAACTATATTGTGCTAAAAAATAAGCATATTTGGTAAGTCGTTCCAGGAGTAGATTCAAGTGGTGGTGGCATGCGCACTCCTTCCCAGAAGGGGCGGGATTTAGTTAAGTCGGTTGAGTGCTCGCTTGAGGTGCTTGTGTCGCAGGATCGAAACACCTCGGTGGATCCATTCAGCTGATTGGTTTTTTCTCGTTTCAAACAGTGCACCACAACTGGACAAAGAGCGTGTTTTCCTGTCTGTGTGAAAGTGCATATAAACGATCCCTTTCTGTATTAGAAAAACAATGTAGCAGGTTTCCTCTGATGACTACGAGTCAGAATTATCAAATGTTTGACATCCAATAGCCGATGATTAATTAATCAATGTGCTCCAGTGGTGTCGTTAAACAAAACTAACAAACCGTGCCAGAACTTCAGATCTCCCCGAAAATCCAGTGATTAATGTATGTGTTTTTGGAGGAAGAAAGTTAAAGTTTGGTTTCTTTAACGACACCACTAGAACACATTGATTTACTATCTCATGGCCCATTCCTTGACATAGTGAGGTAGTTGGAAGTCCCAATGATTCAGAGAACTATGCCAGCTGGAGTATCAGCTCCTGGTAGGGTCACCCAAGCTGGACTGGTCAAAGGGTAAAGACTATACTAATATGGACCGAACAGACAGAGGACGTGAGCCAAGAAAGACAACTGTCTAGGAGAAGCAAACTCCAAAATCAAAATCAAAATCTCAGAATCCTAGTAAGGAAACTCTCCTTGCATAAGGAAAACTCCAAACTCAAACTAAGTCCATTGAAGTCCGAGTACAGAAGCTATGCATAAGCATTAGTGTGGAAACCGAAAGGAAATGTCTGTACATGCACCAAGCTCTATATCATGATCACATTGATTTATTAATCATTTGCTATTGGACATCAAACAATTGTTAAATTTGACATATAATATTAGAGTTAAACAAAAAGAAGATTGTTTTCTTTAACAAAACCACTATAGAGTATATTGATTAATTAATCATCAGTATTTGATTTTAGTACCCCCACCCTAGTTTCATTCAGGGGATGTGTACAAATGATAAAATAGCTAGAAAGCTTCTGCAGCTCACCATGTCAGGTCCAACTAGAAATCAAAGAAATGTTTTATTTAACGACGCACTCAACACATTTTATTTACGATTATATGGCGTCAGACATATGGTTAAGGACCACACAGATATTGAGAGAGGAAACCAACTGTCTCCACTTCACTGGCTACTCTTTTCGATTAGCAGCACCATCCTACAGACAGGGTAGTACATACCACGGCCTTTGACATACCAGTCGTGGTGCACTGGCTGGAACCAGAAATAGCCCAATGGGCCCACCAACGGGGATCGATCCCACATCGACCGCGCATCAAGCGAGCGCTGTACCACTGGGCTACGTCCCGCCCCAACTAGAAATAGCGCCCCTAAAAAAATCTAGAGCTTAGACTAAAAGGTAATACAAACACGTGATTTGTGTCTCACTTGACTGATTGCAGCTAAACGTTGCATTTGTTGTCAGTTTCTGTGAAACATAAAGCACTAGGATGGTATTAGTATGGCATTTGCAAAATCATGCCAGCAGAGTTCGAGATTAAAATTTTTGGGCAGTATCCCAGTTGGATACTAACATTTCAAAATCTGGTATCCCACCTGATAATTTAGTATCCCACTTAAATGAAATTCATAAATAACATTGTAACAAACGTGGACGACACTGTTACTTAACTTCACTAGTAAATGACGACTTTCATTGTTTCAGCGTAAAATAAAAACGCAGGATTAAAAAAACACAAAAAAACAACAAACCCTCCCCCCCCAACCCCCCCCCCCCCCCAACACCAACAACAACAACACAAAAACAAACCCATTATATGGTATCCCGGTGGGATACTGGGTTCTTGAAGTCTGGTATCCAAAATTAAATTCTGGTATCCCCGGGATATCGGGATACCGTTAATCTCGAACACTGTGCCAGTGATTTGAAAAGAATTTGAAAACATTCGGGATTCTACCGAGGGCATACAAAATAATTCGGGTGAAGATGAAATGTCACCTGGAAATGGGAGTCCACGCAATGCTGTTAGATCTACTGGTAGACCAGTAGAGCTAATTTTTATCAGATTGGTCGTTTATGTCACGTGACAAGTGAATGCTGTGGTAACATTTGTGGGGTCTAAATGCATTGAAAACGACCATTGGGTCTGCGTTTACTGGTCGTAATCCGTAATAGCGGGATGGTTTTAATACCGGGGTAGTTTTACTATAAAATAAGGAAATATTCCGGTCTTTAAAATATTGGTCTTTATAGCGGGGTGGTCTTAGTACCGGGGTGGTCGTTAGATGGGGTTTTACTGTACTATGTTTTGGACATTGCATCCTTAGAAGGTAGCCCAGTGGTAAAGCGCTCGTAAAGCGCGGTTGGTCTGTGATCGATCCCCGTCGGTGGGCTTATTATTGGGCTATTTTTTGTTCCAGCCAGTTCTCCACAACTGGTGTAATAAAGGCCGTGGTTTCAACTATCCTGTCTATGGGATGCTGTATATGAAATATCCATTGCTGCTAATCGGAAAGATTAGCCCATTGTGTAGCGGCAGAAGATTTCCTCTATCTCAACATCTAAGTGGCCCTTATAGTCATATGCCCGACGCCATATAACCGTAGTTAAAATGTGTTGTATGTTGTGCGTGATTAAATAAAATATCCCTTCCTTCCGCTCCTTAGAAAAATCCATGGTATTGTAGATCAGTAGTTGGCAATGATCCCGTATCAACAAACGGAATGTCTGCGTGTGACAATATGTTAAAATATTTTGTTCAAGGTTAGTATTGTGCTTTGCTTTTATTTGAAATGATACATTATATATCAATGGTATGTTGAACTGTAGTTTTTTGGACGTGTTGCAATTTGTTTAGTTACGAATGCAGTTTGTTTAAATTAATCTTGGATCGATTGAGAATTTAAAAAACCCTAAAATGTCCTGGGAGTTAGCTGCCATTCTAAAATGTTTCAGACTAAAACAGATTTTTTAACAAGAGTTTGTTTTGATTTATTAAGCATGCGTTGTTGTATGTCAAACATTCGGTAAGGCCAGTATTTTTTTATTATTCGGTTTACGAACCCGCCGACGTAAATTTTGCTCAAATAAAAATAAAAGTCGTATTTTTCACTTTTAATTTTTATTTTTTTGCCGCAGACTTCCACAAATAGCTCTAAAGAAAAAAAAAAGTTACCATTCTACTCTACTGTGGCGCATTTCGTAAGGTAACAGTGAGAAATAACACTTATTTCGTCAATAAATAAACCGTTGTTGATACGAATTGTTAATTCGTCTTCGGTCGCTCTCTTTCGGTCCGATTTGCTATTTCGGTCCGATTTCCATGCACCGCGCGGTTGTCTTGTCAATCTTATTTTGTTACAAATAATCCATATCTATCAAAGTAGCCATATTAAAAAAATAAAATCACCCCTACTGATACACCCCAAATAGGTTTTTTTTTTCCCCCTTCCTCCTACCTTTGTGCACAAAAGTTCTTGTTCGTAAACCTAAAAATTAAAAAATACTGGCCTAAATTAACCAGTGGCGTAGGAAGGTGCCAGAAAGTGTGTGTGTGTGTGGGGGGGGGGGGGGGCACACACACACACACACACACAAAGACAGACATACACACAGACACATACATACATGCATACATACATAGATATGAATCGTCGCTGCTGCTACTGGATCAATAATACGGCCTTTGATATAGGGGCCTACCCGTCAAAACCCCCACATTGGCCTAAATTAACCATTGGCGTAGGAAGGTGCCAGAAAGTGTGTGTGTGGGGGGGGACTGAATTAAAATCCACTGTCATTGACACTGTCGACTAGTTCTAATGGCGAAAACGTGCTTACATTTGCACGTAAATTAGGGCGAAAGCTAAAGGTCTGCTAAGTGCCCATAACTTGCTTTTTCACAAAGCGCTTCATTTGCACGCTTTGCACGTGTATTCCATGTTCCCAATGCTGAATTTCCGTATAATTGGAGCTTGCGTTCGTGTACGGTGCACACTCCAAATTCGACAATGGTACGACTTCAACTGACTATCGAAGATCGAGGAAGGGCTATTGCTTGGCTTCAGGATGGCAATACGCAAAGAAATGTTGCTCTGAGACTTGGTGTCAGTCAGAGTGTCGTTGGCCGACTGTGGCAACGGTACCAAGCAACGAATTCTGTTCGAAATCGTCCACGTTCGGGAAGACCCCGAAGCACTACAAATAGAGAGGACCGCTACATCACCAATATGGCTCTACGTCAACGCACAACCACTGCACGCCGATTACGTGACAATTTGCGGACTGCGACTGGAACTCGAGTGTCTGATCAAACCATACGCAATCGTCTGAGAGCCAATAATCTACGCTGCCGTCGCCAGGCTATTCGACCACCACTCCTACCACGTCACAGAACGGCCAGACGTCACTGGTGCACGCTTCATCTGCGGTGGCAACGTGTTCAGTGGGGTCGAGTGGTGTTCGCTGATGAGTCCAGGTTTAGTCTCCAGTTCAACGACGGTCGGGTTCGTGTCTACAGACGTCCTGGGGAGCGCTTCGCTGACGTTAACGTTAGACAACGATACCGGTTCGGTGGTGGCAGCGTCATGGTGTGGGGCGGCATCTCTATCCACCACAGGACCCCCCTCTATGTGGTGGATGGCAATCTGAATGGAATCCGCTATCTGAATGAGATTATCCGGCCGTTGGTTCTCCCAGGCCTTCAGCAGATTGGCGGCGGGGCAGTTCTGCAGGATGACAATGCCAGACCCCACCGCGCCAGGGTGGTAACGGACTTTCTCAGACAACAAGGTATCGCCAGGATGGATTGGCCAGCATATTCGCCTGACTTGGCCCCAATAGAGTACGCCTGGGACGAATTCGGCAGGAGAGTTCGGGATAACCATGCCCCTCCGGCAAACCTTCATGATCTGGGTCAACTTCTTATGGCAGAGTGGCAGGCCATTCCCCAAGAGTTCTTCAGACGTCTGATCAACAGCATGAGGCAACGATGTGTCGAGTGTATTCGCGCCAGGGGTGGATTCACACACTATTAAACGAATGTTCTAATGTGTAAAATCCATGTTTGACAACCTTCAACTTTGACAGCATGTTATGTGACTTGTATACAGTGACGTTTATTTGTGGTTTTTTGTAAATATGGAACAATAAATAAAAATGTTGGTGTAGTTTACATCATCAATCTAATACACTCTGAAACTTATTTGGTTATAAATTTTTGACCCTTAAATTCTTTTGAGTAGTATATATTCGTACATACGAAATTATTTGGAAGCGAAATCTAATCTTGGCTTCTGAAAATATCCAGTCTATCAAAAACACGACAAAGACAATGATATGCTAAAAAACAAAATGCGTTAGGTATATATAGTGTGTTATTTATTGCGAAATATTTAAATAATTAAAGGGACATTCCTGAGTTTGCTACACTTTTAAGATGCTATCGACTAACAAAGACTTTTTAACGATTGTAATTACATATCAAATATATTTTTTTGCATAAAATATTAGTGGCTGTATATAAAACGTGTTTCTGATCGTTCTAATATTTGTACTAAGTTAAATTTCATCTTATTTCCTAAGATATTGTTTTTTCGTACGTACAAAATTATTTGAAGACAAAATCAGTTTGGGCTTCTTGCAAATATTAAGACAACCAGAAACACATTGAATATACAGACACTGGTATTCTAAACAAGAAAATGTATTTAATATGTAAGTTTAATCGTAGAAATATTTTATTTTTCGGAAACATCTTAAAATGCAGCAAACTCAGGAATGTCCCTTTAATTAAATTTCACGCTCTTATTTATTGTAACTGGCTGACGAAGTTGCTGTAACCTAACTTCAGTCACTTTTGATTGGTTAAATTTTTTTGTCAGTTAACCTATTCCTGATTGACATGACGTTGTATACGAAAAGCCTTTTCAATGTCAGATCGTGACAAAAACCATCGCTCCCACTGGAAAAGACGATGAAAGGACTGTGACAGTCACGATCATCAAATAAAATCCACTTAATATCCGAACACAAGTAACTTGTCGAATGATACGGTTATCGCGTTCCGAAGTTCGTCCCCACCCCCGTCGATTATAACGTTCGTCAGTTTTCGGTCAATAACGTGATCTATTAATATAACAGAGGCTGTTAGTAAACACATTTTCCTCGCAAGATGTGTTTAGCCAGTGTTCATGGTATTGGGGTGGGCATGACCGTGCCTAGCGTAAAATACCGGGGGGGGGGGGGGGGGGGGGGGGTGGGGGGAGGGTGATAATAAAGTATTAGGCACATGTAAGGCGGTTCAAAAAAACAACAACATATCAACATTTTCACAAAACAAAATTTTACTTAACTGCCATTGGTGAGAGGGAACAGAGAGAGAGAGAGAGAGAGAGAGAGAGAGAGAGAGAGACAGAGAGAGAGAGAGAGAGAGAGAGAGAGAGAGAGAGACAGAGACAGACAGACAGAGAGAGAGAGACAGAGAGAGGGGAGACACACACACACACACACACACACACACATATACACAGAGAAAGATAGAGTGAGAACTGAGAGAAATAGCGAGAGAGAAATGAAGGGGCAGAGAGAACGAGAGAGAACAGTGAGATAAATAGCGAGAAAGGAGGGGGCAGAGAGAGAGAGAGAGAGAGAGAGAGAGAGAGAGAGAGAGAGAGAGAGAGAGATCTAACGATACAAAGCAACGAATATTTTAAATGATCAGTCGTCTCTACCACAACCTTTGATATACCAGTCGTGGAAGCACTGATAGGAATGGAGGGTAAGCCTTTAAACTGGGAGAGTAGAGACGAGTCCATACAAAGACATACCGATATCGCACTTAACGCCAACACTAAACCACTATAGATCTACAAGCCGCTTCACTCTTATTGGCCAGCGAACACCAGATAGAGAGATAAACGGTCACTTGTATCTTATAAATAAAATATACCGGTGGAGACTGGATTAATACTAGTAGTCATGCAACCGATGACGAACTGTTGACACAAAGGTATAAAAATAACTGTCATAATAAGATGTGATCATGACTCAAGAGTTCGGGGTATGGTCGATTTATAAATGCAATAATGCCTAAAGAAAACAAACGTCAACTTTAAAAAAAAAACTTTTATTAACAAAAGTTAATTGCCAATGTTACAGACTTGTACCAGCTAAATGTACATTTGTCTCGTGTCAGTATCCATCCTTCTACAGACCCGTAAGAACGATATCTGAAGTGGGGGAGGGAGCACAATCTCTAGTGAAGGGGTCAGAGCCTCAAAGGGGTGGGAGGGGGTCACAAGTCATATATTTATCTTTATTTATCAGGCCCGTAGGACAGATTTTCAAAGTGTGTGGGGGGGGGGGGGGGGGAGACATTTTCGTCCTCAAGTTGATTCTTCTCCCAACCCGTCTCCCACGGTTCCTGCGGGCCTGATATAATATAGGTGATAGATGCTTGTATATTAATTTTACCGACGTATATATGTAACAGTAAAATCGGTGCAAGTTGTTCATCATATATTATATTCACTTAAAACATCACATAATTTTGTAGAGATCGGAAGCACATTTAATATATAAAAAGTAAAGTTTGACCTAGAACAAACACAGGACGATCACAAACACATTTAATATATATCAAGTGAAGTTTGACCTAGTACAAACACCAGGACGATCACAAACACATTTAATATATATCAAGTGAAGTTTGACCTAGAACAGATACAGGATGATCAGAAGCACATTTAATATACATAAAGTGATGTTTGACCTAGTACAAACAGCAGGCTGATCAAAAACATATTTAATTTTTATATATGGTGAAGTTTTACCTAGTACAAACACTACTGCGATCAGAATTTCATTTAATATACAGCCACTGATAATTTATGCAAAAAAATAATTTAATATGCAATTTTAGTCATTAAAACTTCTCTGTTAGTTAGAAACATCTTAACCGTGGTAACAAATTCAGAACAGTCTCTTTAAATAGCTGGGTCATACTTGTAATATGAGAAAAATTCACTTTGATTCATTAATCAGCAGCTGCGTTTTGTTTTATAAGCACTTTCCCACCGACAGGACGACACATATCGTGGCTTTGATATTGCCTATAGTGGTTGGTATCATAAAAAACAAAAGGGATGTATGATTAATAACACCTCGGCACCTTTACGACTATTTTATTATTAACAAACACAGAGAACTTAAGAGCACACACATATGTCTACCATGTCTATCTAATGACTAACAAAATGTGATTAATCGCGTCCAGTCTGAAACAAATTAATGCTAACAAAAAACCCACAAATAATGACAGCAATATTGAATATTTTAATTTTGTTAATGCTGGTCTTGACAGTATTGTATTGTATTGCGTGGAAGTGGGATCTACATATGGATCTGAAAAGTTTTACTATTAGGTATTTTCCGGGGGAGCATCTCCCCCGTGTCTTTCCCAGTAGGTCCCTGTCAGTGGACCCATTGGACTATTTCTCAATCCAACCAGTGCTCCACAACTAGTATATCAAATGCCGTGATATGTTCTATCATGTCTGTGGGATGGTGCATATAAAAGACCCCTTGCTACTAAAGGAAACATGTAACGGGTTTTCTCTCTAAGACTATATAGGAAAATTCTCAAATGTTTGATATCCAATTGCCGATGATTAATAAATCAATGTGTTCTAGCGGTGTCGTTAAACAAAACAAACTTTAACTTGTAATCTTTTAACGAACATTCAAGAAATTTCAATGTTTTTTTCTGTGTGAGATAATTTCTGATAAATAATTATTTATGAAGATCTATTTTTTTCTGCAAGTCAAGCCGCCGCCATAAAGCGCTGATAGAAAACCCTGTGATAAGAGGTCACCTGATTAGTTTCCCAAATTACATATTAATCTGCATTAATAGCGCTGACCCAAGTTATTAGGTAGTGTAAACATATTTTTGATTTTTATAGCTTTTTTTCACCATTAAATTACAACTTCTGGCTTAAATTATAAATTTATGGAGAGTTCAGTATGTTTTGAGCCGTCTTGGTGTTTGCTATGTCTAAAATGCATTTCATACGAAGCAGGAAAGGTGTACATAGCCTACCTTGGGAAACGAGGTTCAGTGATTTTTAAATCATAAAACAGGTCTGGCTGTATACAGACGCATGTGCAGAGAGTGGGTTGGGGTCGAATTCCCTCCAGATACAAGAAACATTTCTAATTTTAAAATGTATATTTCGAGGGAATATGACTTGACCTCCCTAAAAACTTCGCTCGCCACAATCTAGACCTCACTCCCTGCACAATATTCTACACACGCGTCTGCTAAACACAATTTAAGTAGAAAAAAAATATATACTGGGTACTCAATGTCACAGGCGTGTAGACCCGTGTAGGGTGGGGGAGGGGTGGGTCTAAACTGTGGCAACCGACGTTTATGGGGGGGGGGGGGATCAAGTCATGCTCCCTCCCAGGGAAAATATATTGAGAAAACAGAAAATGTGCTTGAGCAGAGAAGAGTTTCGACCCCCGAACCCCCCCCCCCCCTCCCTCCCTTCCGCCTGCACACGCGCCTGCTATATGCATTTTCAGGCGCTGATGATAGATCTAAGGAAGGGTGCTGGGGATGCCATAGACGTACGGACTCCCATTTTTGCAGGATGGCAGGCTGATTTTTGCCCGCATTAAACAAAAATGTCCAAATATGGATAACAACATTTATCCAAATTAGCATTACTGCCAAACAGCTATATAGGGTTGTAAACGAATCACTACGCATTTTTACATGGATTACAACTAATATTGTAATTAGAATTATGAAAATACATGATGAAAAGTTTTCAGGCCAGCTCATTTTGCCCTAGCCTGAGTCACCTACAGCCCTCCCCTAGCTAGTCATTCCAACACCCTACTCTATATTTATAAATAAAGGTAAAAATCTCGCTTGTGTCCCCTTCACTATTAAATATTGTGCCTACCCCATCTTCATCTATGCCCAGTCTAACAATTAATGCATGTTGTTGTAGTTTGGATTTTTTTTCTTCCAGAGTTGCACCCTCTCTAGAAAAAACCATGTACCTGACCCTGTACTGTCTTAAATGGCTGAATTAGCTCGATTTACCTAGATGTACCTTTATTATACCTGTACACACTCAGACACTGCCTGTACACAATACGTCATGCCTATCTTTGCTTATTTTTGTTACAACTGGGGCGTTAATCGTTTTGTAAAGACCTTGCTTTGTTTTAAACAAATAAAACCATACCCACTTGTTAAATTAAATTTTACAGGTAAAAGCGGCTCAGTGGTTTCCCAATCGATGAGAAAAACACACTAAGTCTCAGCATCAGGGGCGTGTTTGGCGTCCGTGACGTCACCGAACCCGGAACCTGTCGTTTCAAAGGTTGTGAGAAGAGAGTGCAATGTAGGATGGTCAACATTGGGAGAAAAAACCTGGCGTTGTAAACATCGCAGATATAGCTAGTAGCTGTTAGTTGGCGCGATATTAATTCAGGGTTTGACTTAGTGGATGTACATAGAACAGGACGATTATGGCTTCTACAACTAGTAATATACGTAGGACGTTTGTGTTGTGTGTTGTTTTATCGTGCGTGTTTCTTGGTACGGATAGCCAGTCTCAAAATGGAACGCAACCAGTAACCGGTGACTCGGGAAATGGGAATGACCAAACGTCTATAGAAAAAGGAATGGAGGTTTTGTACGACATGACAAATGCATTTCTTGAAATTGTGCAGACAGATAAAATTACGGAGCTGCCATGGCTAAGTAAGATTTATTTATTTTATTTTTTAATTTTTAAAAAATAAATATGCCTAGGCCAACACAAAATAATTTTAGTTTCTCTTCTGTGTTTTTTGTTTTCCCATTTTTATCCTAATCTCTTTATTTTTAAGGTTTTCACTGAAAATGGTTTTGTTTTATAGGCCTCTAAGAATTAAAAACTGGCGTAAACCATTTATGAATTTCACAAAAATAAATTCAGAGGGCCTGTATCACGGGTATCCCCAAACATTAATGTCAGATATGTTATAGTAACATTACCTATCTAGGCTATGTAGGCTAACTAATATTTGTATATGGGGTTTCTGTTTGGGGGTACCTGTGGCCTGTATAGGAGATTGAAGGAGGGGGTGGGGTGCAATTTGAGTCTCTGACAATTTTTTATTTAATATTTTGGTCTGTTTTTATATAAATATATATGGCTTGTGCCTGCTCACAAGGGATTGTGTCCCCCTACAACTTTTCAGGTATACCATTTCGTTTTTGTATAAACTGTCATGAATATGTAAATGATGTCCTAAATTTATTTCGCGAACAGAATATGGACTATAAAAAAAAAGACGCATGAGTGAAGTGTGAATTAATGAAATTATAATTTTCGCCATTTTCAGACACCAGATTTCAACCAAATTTTATTGGCCAAATATGCCATGTATTGTGTTAACAGTTATGAGAATTAATTTAGTGATCAATGGCAAAACATTGCAAAAAAGAGAACACATAATAATTAAAAAAAAAAAAAAAAATGGTATCATGCATACTGTGAC
This sequence comes from Gigantopelta aegis, assembly GCF_016097555.1. Lineage (NCBI taxonomy): Eukaryota > Metazoa > Mollusca > Gastropoda > Neomphalida > Peltospiridae > Gigantopelta > Gigantopelta aegis. The sequence continues at coordinate 56,404,274 of NC_054706.1, forward strand.
TCCTGACCCCCTTCCCTGCTGACCCCCTTCTCTGTTAATATAGTATGTATATAGGGCTTCTAGATTATGGTAGCCTCACTCCCATGGCTAGTGATATTCAATGTTGGGCTAGTAAATAACTACTATTGCCATTCCCGACGGCTAGTAAAGTACTTTTTTGGTCAAATGTTGCAGTTAAGTCTATTTTGTAAATATGAATATCCTGCCCCTACCCCACCCCCCAATTTTAATGTTTTTAATCTCTGTCTCCCTCTTTATGTGACATATCCGATTATTAATATTATTTAGTAAAATTGTATTAACTTAAAGTTTGGCTAGTGAATTTGTAATCGTGGCTAGTAAATTTTTTAAATTACTGATCACATGGCCAGAGCCCTCAGAAGTACCCGGTCTCCGGCGGCAAATCGCCGCCTGAAACAGCTTTTGCTGCCGCCTACTTTTCGAGTAAAATTGTTCAGTTGCTGCATTTAATGGATGGTGACTGATTTGCGCTAAGAGAGGCCATGAGAATGCATCTCAGAGTTTTGATTTTTCAAATGTTTCTTGTTTCAAATATATATACATACACACACACACACACAGTCAAACCTGCTTTTGCGGCCACCTCTTTAAGTTGGTCAACTGTCTATATGATGCCCACTCTGCAGCTCAGGTCCCCCAACGCATTTTACTATATATTTTACCTCTGTATGACAACCACCTGCTCAACGCGGCCAGTGGACACAATTTGTTTAATAAAAAAACAAAAATGAACCTGCTGTCACGGCCACAAAAGTGCATCAGAAAAATAGTTACAACAATTTTTGTAACAAATTACGAATTTAAAGCAGTTAAAACAACTGCAATTAAACATGTCAACATTAAATACTGTTGCAATTTATTTCTGATATTTGTTTCTAAAATGCCACCAAAATTTGTAATGTTGATTATAGTGACTTCAGTTGCAGAAGTGCTACATTATTTTTATTGTTTTCTGAAATATTAATTCTTTTATGTAATAGAATTAAAATTGGAGGTTAGTTAAGTATTTGTCTTTGTTTTTCTTAGTGAGATATTTTCCCATTTATATAATACATTAACAGTTCTAGCACAAGGAAAAGATGTTAGATTTTGATTAATAATTGTCAGACCTTCATATAGATGAAGGTTATCTCTCTATGACGGCCATTTTTGCCTGGTCCTTTGAGTGGCTGTCATAGACAGGTTTGACTGTATATTCATTTTAAAGTATTTTTAATATGAAAAAAAAAGAGAAGAAAATTGACAAATTGACTGAAGAATTAGTTAAGGACAGTTTTAATTACATGTAGCATCTGTCTCAGTTGGCTGGAAGATGAGCACTGGGGTGTAGATTTGAACCATGCAGTCTTTGCCATCTGAAAAATAAAGAATAGCTGAAGATCACTCTCCTGAAATGGTGTTTGCAGTATCACATGATAGTTCAAATAACATGCAATCTTGTCAATGCAGTACATGTATTGTGTTTTATTTTCATCATTCTGAACAATTTGTTTGAATGGTTTGAAATTCTACCTGGCATGACTGATGCAGAGTCATGGATTCAATGCATGTACAGACACACACACGCACACGCACATGCACATGCACACACACAGACACACAGGGTTCCACCTAGCATCTGTATAATGGGAGTCATCGTGACTCCCGGGATTTTATTTTGGGAGTCATGCATTCAAAAATAGTCATCTATTATATATTTCTTAAATGACATAATTAACTGAATAACTGTCTATATACATATAGAGCGAACTGAAAACTCGCAGCTGATATTTGTATACATGTATACTGGACATTCGACATTGTTGCTATGGTATTTAGATAAAGGGACTGGCACACTACATGTACATCAGCCACACTTGGTTTTACACTTAAGTTACGGTGTGTTAAATGTATTGAGAAGGTTGGAAACCAGTTTAACCACTCGGCTATTTTCGTTTTGAACTTCATAGTCGTTAGGTTTTTATGTATTTAAAAAAAAAAAGAGTTAAAATGTAAATCGATTGACATCGGAAATCTTTTACGTTAACCATGATGCACACAGATTTTATGTATGAGTATTTTAGGTAAATATTGTGTCAAATACGTAGGATTCCTGCGTCATGTGAAACCTTCACACACATACGCATGCACACACACACACACACACATACATACACACACAGAGAGACACACACACACATACACACACCAGTCAGTCAAAAAACAGATAGGACTGGTAGTTTCATTTTGTAATTACTCGTCCGTCAAAATTTTCACTCGCATTTGGCGAGCAGGCAAGTACTTTCTGCACCCCTGATCAGGTGAGTGCTTTTCCACAGGCCTAACACAAGAGAGAATTCATGAGAGAGAAAGGAAAGATGATATGAGATTAAAAATTTAAATCTTGTTTAAATAAAACTTTGCCATACCTGTTCGGCAATCATATATGTATACAACCTACCACAATGACATACTTTCAGTAATCTAAGAACACCTGTATATATCTGGTGACATGGTATTTTGTTAAATAAAACATGTATGCTATTACCCTGCTGACATAACATATAAAAGAATGTACTGTACATATGTGTACCAGCCTTTCATTTTGATTTACCTAATTGACGTGGCAAATTTTATCAGTGATTAAACAATAAGTGGTATGCATGAATTGTTGCATGTTTTCCACACCTTATGAAGTAATGTTTAACTGGTGGGGCTGTAATAAGGATTAATTTAAATAAGTAAAAGTATGGATTGAGTGTTACAATAGATATATGTAACATGTTACAAAATAGGTTTTTTAAAGTCCTGGACCATAAAGATAACGGTAATTAAGTGATTAATTGTAACATGAAAGTATGGACAGTTAATACATCATAACATGTACAGGCCTCTGAAAATTGCTTGTGCGTTGTTTGCATAAGCCTAGTTTTGCTTAACCGATTCTTTGATAGGGCTATAGCTCTGGGTGTGTAAATTTGTTTGCCAAATTATTTATTAAACTTCAAAAATAGCAGAAAACCACCATTATTTTCAACAAAATACCAATCTTTAGATGAAATTCTTTCGCCAAATTAAAATAAAATTCACCAGTTGTGATTAAAATTCGCAGTTGGTGAATTTGGCGAGTGCCAGTTCTAGCCCTATTTGTTTCTTGCCAAAAAATTAATGGATTATGCAAAATTAAATGGGTTGCCTCAAAATCATCTAGATTAAGCAAATGTTTCATTCTCGGAGGCCTGCATGATGTACAATATGTATTCCACACATTATGAGATCATTTTTAACTTGTGTGGTCATATATAAATATAGTTTTAAAGGCATACTGTCAAGGATTTAAGGACCTTATTTCTCCAAAATTGGATAATAAATAAAAATTACATTAATTGTTGGAAACCAAATCTAGCTATCGCATCACCGAAACTGAACCATGATGGAGAGAAATCCATGTCAACCCTCTCGGCAATTTTAGTTTTTGAATTATGGACCATTGCCATAATTCAATTATTATTACAAAAGCTACTTGTAAAGAAATCAGGTTGTGTATTTTGAGCAACATGCGTTAAAAAAACCCAAACAAATTGTTTGCTTCCAGTTTAAATGAATTACACATGTGAATCATTTAAATTGATCGAGTTAACTTCCCGACAGGACAGTCATGCGTGTAATTTGTTTTGATGAGAATTAAGTTGTATTGATTATACATGTTAATTGATAACAGGAATGTCTCTGTTGTCAATAGCCAAGAATGATTGGTGCTTTAGGCACTAAAAGTGTCCGGAGTTAAATATTGTTTACCAAGAGTCAGTGTGGCCTATTAATAATGTCAGGTTACCAGGAAGTATATTACAGCTACTTGTTATGCATGTATGTATTCGTATTATAACACTTGTATTATAACAGGTGTACCTTTATGAAAGTTAAAATATTGTTTTGTTTAATGACACCACTAGAGCACATTGATTTGTTAAATATTAATCAGCAACTAATGCATGTCAAACATTTTTGTTTTTAGAAAACCGGCTCCATTTTTCCATTTTCCCAGCAACAGATCATTTACATGCACTTTTGTATAGACACAACAGCACATGCCAATTTAAGAGTGCAGTGTCCACCCTGGAATTTTTTTTTGGTTTAGCCAATTTTCAGATATTTAGAAAATGATTAAAATGTGGCTAATTTAAGAAAAATGTTATTAACCAAAGAAAAAATGTTGTAGGCATAAAAATTAGCATTTGGCAATGAGCAGGGTAAACCCTGCAAGACATGGGAATTACGAGTTGGGTACTGGTTGGAATGGGGGGGAGGGGGGAATCAGAAATTGGGTTTACCTCAGGTGAGAGCTCTACTAGCTGACCGAGCTAGATCCGACCCTGCCTTTACAAAGGAAATGTTTTATTTAACGACACACTCAACACATTTTATTTACGGTTATATGGAAGGAAGGAAATGTTTTATTTAACTACGCACTCAACACATTTTATTTAGGTTATATGGCATCAGACATATGGTTAAGGACCACACAGATATAGAGAGAGGAAACCTGCTGTCGCCACTTCATGGGCTACATTTTTTCAACTAGCAGCAAGGGATCTTTTATATGCACCATCCCACAGACAAGATAAGTGAGTAAATGCATAAAACTAGTCTCCATCAAATAATGTGTAATCCACGAAAAAAACATAATGAACCTAAAAATGTAATACACAATAAAAATTAAAACAATTGGTACCCAAACTAATATAGGAATTATGTTCTCTATCATTTAAATTAATGACCAATTCCTCCTGCTAACTATACTAAAGGTATTTGTTGTCATACAGAGTTACATACAGTATAAATGTAATTTAGTATCACAAGAAAATTATAATAGAACAGTATTATAATTATTAGTGCAAATTAAGCGGCTTATATATAAATAAGTTTTAATTGAGCAAATTAAATTTTATTTTTTAAAAATTGGATATTCTAATATACAAAATAAACAGTTGAATTACTAAGAGTTATATACTTCAATAGTCAGAAGTGCATTTTACTTTTAAGGTCGGGCCAGGATAGACGAGCATGATTTTGTGGTGGCAGTGTTGCTTTGAACACTCGGATACGTAGAACTTAATTATTATTTGTGATAGTGCACCACGACTGGTATATCAAAGGTATGGTATGTGCTCTCCTGTCTGTGGGATGGTGCATATAAAAGATCACTTGCTACTAATGGAACAATGTAGCAGGTTTCCTCTCTAGGACTAATGTCAAAATTGCCAAATGTTTGACATCTACTAGCCTATAGTAGCCCAGTGGTAAAGTGCTTGCTCGATGTGCGGTCGGTCTGGGATCGATCCCAGTCGGTGGACCCATTGGGTTATTTCTCATTCCAGCCAGTGCATCATGACTAGTATCTCAAAGACTGTGGGATGGTGCATATAAAAGATCCCTTGGTTGCTGCTAATAAAAAAAAAGTAGCCCATGAAGTGGTGACTTAGGGTTTCCTCTCTCAATATCTATGTGGTCCCTAACCATATGTCTGACGCCATATTACCATAAATAAAATGTGTTGAGCAGCAACAATGTAATAAAACCCCATGAAAAAACAATAAAGCAACGTATGCTAAGTGCTGTAACAAGTTGTTATACAATGTGTTAGAACAAACACCTATCTGTGCAGTACAAGCACCTGTGTGATTTTTCGACCTGTAAGATATTTGTTTAACCAGGTTAGCAAGGTTAGTGGATTACACTGACTTGTTATGCCACAAGTACAAACACTGTGGATGCTAGCTGAATCGCTAGAACAAATATTGTCAATCCCTGAAGGTGAATGATGAATATAGATTTACTCATTAATTCCTGTGTAATCTCTTTATTTGCTCTATCTAGAGATAGTCAACATAACCTGCACATTTTCCGGCATACTGTATGCAAACAACCAAGTGTGGATGGATGAGGGTATTTTTTTTTTATATATAAATAACACCACTAGAGTGCATTGATTTATTTATCATCGGTAATTGGTTGTCAAATATTTTGTAATTTTTCAATCATAGTTTTAGAGGAAACCCGTTTAATTTTTCCATCAGCAACAAGGATCTTTTACATGTATATGCATTTTCCCCACAAACAGGACAGCACATACCACAGCCGTTGATATACCAGTCATAGTGCATTGGTTGGGACAGAAAAAAACCCCACAATTGGAGAGCAGGCCTATGAGAAATGGATAATTTGCATAAACTAAAATGGTTTACGCAAAATCCACCTATAGGACAATTGATACATAATCTGTTGTGCCTCAAGTGTGCACTCTACACCTGAACTTTACATGCCTCGAAGCATTGACAGTATTTGAAGAGGTACACAGTACATACATATGTATAAATACAAAGGATAATTCTAACATATAACATCTATCAGTAAATGAAAGTTTTAAAGTTTGTTTTGTTTAATGACACAACTAAACTACATTGATTTATTAATCATTGGCTGTTTGGATGTCAAGCATTTGGTAATTTTTACATATAGTCTTGGAAAGAAAAAAAGCTACATTTTCCCATCAAAGGATGCTTTATATGTACCATCCTTCAGACAGAACACCACATACCACATATCACGGTCTTTGGTATTCTCATTGTGATGCACTGGCTGGAATGAGAAGTAACCTCATGGGCCTACAGACAGGGATCTGTTTTGGACTGATCGAATGCGCATAAAGTCATATTTTTCTAGCTAAAAAATTACATACAAGTAAATGTCCAACACTGTAAATTTCATATGTTTTCTTAGCAATGAAGGGGGGGGGGGGGGGGGGGACGTAGCTCAGTGGTACAGCGCTCGCCTGATGTACCATTGATCTAGGATCGATTGCTGTCGGTGGGCCCATTGGGCTATTTCTCGTTCCAGCCAGTGCTCCACAACTGGTGTAACAAAGGTTGTGGTATGTACTATCCTGTCTGTGGGGTGGTGCATATGAAAGTTCACTTGCTGCTAACTGAAAAAGAGTAGCCCATGAAGTGGCGACAGCGGGTTTCCTCTCTCAGTATCTGTGTGGTCCTTAACAATATTATGTCTGATGCCATATAACCGTCAATAAAATGTGTTGAGTGCGTCGTTGAATAAAAAACATTTCCTTCCTTTCCTTTTCTTAGCCATAACCACACACACTGACAGAGGTCAATTCTAGACTGAATGTGCTTCAAGCAAGCTATTATCACTGGGATACATCAAACAAGATTACATGTATTAAAATTGTATAATCCTATTTTTAGCAGCCACCTGTTTTAAAAGGCCACATTTTGATGTATTCCATTAAATTCCAAATTTTGGTGGCTAGCTGCTTAATTAACACATTTGACTGTAATATCATTTTGTAACATATGTGAGTGTAACCTGATAATAGCATGGCCTTTAGTTTGTACAGTGAAACCTTTCAAAACTGGATCCTCTGTAAACCAGAATTCCCCAAAACCGGACATTTCTCACAGTCCTTTTTTAAAAATCAGTACAGAAATTAACCATTCTAAACTGGATACCTTTTAATACTGGACATTTTACTTGGTCCCGAGGGTGTCCGGTTTAGAGGGGTTTCACTGTATATGAAAAGGTTATCATTATCATTTCTCCATAATTTATATAATCAATATGTCTGCCACAATCTAGGTGTTGTAATGTGTTTGACATTATTTATTGTGATGCAATTTTCCATAACAAATTAATAGAAAACTATTTTGTCATTTACTATTTAATGAAGTGAATGTATATTAAAAAAAAAGTACTCTAAAACTAGTAAGAACAAAGCTAGGGCAAGAAAAGCAGGTACAAGTGCAGTTGGGGTAGGGTGGGGGTTTCAAGGGTTGATTTTTTTTTTTTTTTTTTAAATATATTTTCCAGGGGAAAAGACCGAACCCTCCACCCCTGAAACCTTCATTCACCAGTCTGGAACCCCCCTGATATAATTTTCTGCACACATGCCTAAAAAGACTGGCACATATACCACTCTGCAAATGTTTTACCTCCAGAATTAGATCATGCAAGGGAGTTCCAGAAATGATCATATTGGGGAGGCGGGAGACACCAAATTAATTATTAATGTGTTGCCTTGTTATTTTTGTGTTTCCATTTATATTGTTTGTGGTGCATGGGTATTATAACGGGGAAATAATTCTGCCCGTTACCCACGTTATATTAATATATATTAATTATAATCCTTATTGTGTGTTCGCTCCAGCCAGTGCACCACGACTGGTACATCAACGGCCGTGGTATGTGCTATCCTGTCTGTGGGATGGTGCATATAAAAGATCCCTTGCTGCTAATCGAAAAAGAGTAGTCCATGAAGTGGCGACAGCGGGTTTCCTCTCTCAATATCTGTGTGGTCCTTAACCATATGTCCGACACCATATGACAGTAAACAAAATATGTTGAGTGTGTTGTTAATTAATTTTAAACCATTTCTTTCCTTCCTTATTTGGTGTATTCATCTAGCTATAACTACCAATATAAACATTGTCGCCGTGATAGAGTGTTTAGGGAAAAAACTCCAACCCAACAATAGATTTTAGTAATTAAAAAAAGTGTGTTATGTAACGCTGTTCAGTACACCCACTCATCCCTTGTAATACCACATAACATTTGGACCTACACCCACCCACCCCTCGTGCATTATGTAATATTTGAATGGCCCTAGTAGGCAACAACAACATAACAAAAATTGCATATGGCACTTCTTCTGACAGCAGACATGCTGGCATGTCTTTTAAAAAAACCTTATGAATAACTGGAGTGACTTATTCATTTGTGAGGCATGAATTATTACCAATGCACTGCTTAAATTATCATTATTCCCTAGAGTGTATTAAAATAAAGCACAATTATCTGCTAATATACCAGTATATTCAAGCTGGAAAAAATTAAAGTAAGAAAACTTTGTATGATTATGGTAAGACTGTAAGAGACATTTTACTATCTATATATACTGTATCAGCTTTCTCTTATCTTTACAAGCGTTAAAGGTGGGGTTTTTGTTGGGGTTTTTATGTGGGTTTTTGTTGGGGTTTTTTTTTTTGGGGGGGGGGAGTGGGAGGGAGGGCGATTGTATGTATTTTTTTTTTTTAGGGGAGACTTGTAAGATATGACCATGACATGTACATGCAGTGAATGTACATACGTATACATGTATTTAAACATTTGGTTTTACCGTGTGTCACTATAATTAATGTATGACAGATTCTTAGATTATCGAGCTGCTTTTTAAAATGCAAAAATACCGGCCTCGGTGGTGTCGTGGTTAGGCCATTGGATCTACAGGCTGGTAGGTACTGGGTTCGGATCCCAGTCGAGGCATGGGATTTTTCATCCAGATACCCGACTCCAAGGCTCAATGGGTAGGTGCACCGACCAGTGATCCATAACTGGTTCAACAAAGGCCATGGTTTATGCTATCCTGCCTGTGGGAAGCGCAGATAAAAGATCCCTTGCTGCTAATCGGAAGAGTAGCCCATGTAGTGGCGACAGCGGGTTTCCTCTCAAAATCTGTGTGGTCCTTAACCATATGTCTGATGCCATATAACCGTAAATAAAATGTGTTGAGTGCGTCATTAAATAAAACATTTCTTTCTTTCTTTTAAAGTGCAACTGTCTAGACACTGTACATTACATGATTACATGTATGTGGATTTCACCACCAGCTGACCTTTTCTTGTCAAACGTGGTTTATTTGATCATTTTGTAGCTTTATTATTAACTAAGACACCGACAAGTAATTTTTCATGTCAAACCTGGCCTGTCCCATCTCTTAGAGGATTGGGAAGGTCTCAGTTGTTTTGAAGTTTCTCACTAACCACTAACGATTAATTTAAATATTCTCTCCTGGACATATTATATATACAGTGAAACCTCTCAAGACTGGACCCTCTGTAAACAGGAATGCCCTTAAAAACCAGATTAGAGGGATTTCACTGTACATCCCATATTCATGTAGTTGAGGTTTGTGTCCAGGGTAGTGTGTTTGAACGTGCATAGTCCTTTTGAGAAGTTCAGTTTTTCATGCTCTTAGATTTTTTTAATTTTTTTTTTATTATATAAACTAGTCTGGTATTTTTCACTGCCAATAATATGTTGAGTATGTAAGTTGATTTGTCCATTTAAATTAATTGAAATATTTGATCATTTGCAATAAATGTGTTTTCAACAGAATCAGTAATTTAACACATTGTCATAAATGTATATATATATATATAAAAATGTATATATATTATATATACATGTAGAGGATAATAAATCAGATACAAGTTAAAATCACATTTATCCCCAGTGAAAATCACATCCCCAGTGAAATTTTTTTTTCTTGTCTCAAGCTTTAGCTAAAAAAAAAGGAACATAAATTTGATAATAACTGGTACCATGTTTGTTACTCTATTTATTACCTCAGCTATATTTCTCTCTAAAAATCTGTTTATTACAAGTTTAACAATAAAAACTGAGGGTACAAACAAAAACTCTTAAAACTATCGGATGTCATTGTGTCTGTTTGCCAAATTGTGATGACATCATATTTAGTATCAGCGAAATCATTGGTTTGTAAGCTCCAAATTATTGTCCAATAATATTGTATTTTACACCAATGCATGATAATTTCTCAGTGAGAAATTTTATTTTTTATTTCCCCGGTCATGAGTCACTGCTGTGGTAATCAATATATGTATTGTGTTACTTAGAACAGGATTATTATCACATTTCTCATAAAGCCATATGGTGTTAAGTATGTGATTTCCTAAATATACATCACTAATTGCGTACTAGCAAAACAACCTGTTTACATATATACATGCATGTGTTGTAATTAATCCATCATTAAAATGTTGATGTACATAGATCAATATACATTATGAAGAATGCCTGACTGAATATTCAAGTATGTTGTTGATGTTTATATATACATGTATACTGGTGTACCAGTTACATATATAAGGCATGTACATATACATACATATACATATATATATATATATATATATATATATATATATATATATATATATATATATATATATATATATATATATATATATATATATAATGTATACATGCATGATTTGTGTGATTTTGGGGAATAAGTTGACTTTCAGTAATGAAAAAACATACAGCCCCCCCAAAAAACAAAAAAAAAAAACAAAAAAAAAAACTAGAACAAACTGGTCCTAATTTAGAATTAAAAAGTAAAAGTGACTTCTCCCTTCCCAGAAGAAAGGGGAGAAGTTTTAAAATAAAAATAGGCGAAGTGAACATTTATTGTTACGTTTCATAAAGTCCATCAAGTTCATCATGTTTCGCGTTCATTCGGAAAGGCTCAGACACTCAGTTCGAATCATAATATTTTGTTATCAAATATAAATTCCGGTAATGTAAGCAAAACAATTAAATGTTTTTATTAAAACATGATAGTGTTAAATAAATGATAATTAATATGTCATTACTACATTAAAATAAAAGTAATAAAGAGCATTTTCTGGCATTACTGGAATGAATTTAGCCCAAAATCTACAGTATACAATTAGGAGATAACCATATGGAGTTTTTAGATTTGGCATTTCTTGAAAAAAATACCTTGCTACAATCTAACTGTAGACCCTTGAATCGTTAACTTCGCCTGTTCCAATTGCTAATGACGTCACTTTCTAATGATGTCATTACCTTTCCGGGTGTTATTTTCATTTGATCTTGGAAAAAGAATGTAATTAACCAATCACAATACAGAACACACTCCAGTCAGTTTACAATCAATGCTACACATTGGTTGCTGCAAACAGCCTGGCATGTGTTGAATGATGTACAGTCTGGCCCTAAAGTAAAACCCCAGACCAACAGGGTGTTATATGAACTTTGGCACTACAAACATTGGTGTCTTGACATCTTTTGTGTTATTTTGTTTTTGAAATTCGATTGCACTTAATTTTTGCATTTACCTTAGTTTCACACTCGTGTAGTTTTCATGCTGGGGAGTTGTTAAACATTCATTCATTTAAAATTAGATCCAGAATATTATGGCAACTTCGACTTCTCACTACTGCCAATAGCTTGGCGACTTGAGCCGACTTTTGGTAAAAACAAAACCCTTCCATTTATATAGGGCCTGCACAAATTTTAATTTAAAAGCATTTTATAACCACATCTGTCATCTCCTCTTACGGTGTAGGTCTGTGTATATGGCTAACAAATGTTTACAACATTGACCCATCTAGGCAATGAGGGAAGGAAATGTTTTGTTTAACAACGCACTCAACATATTTTATTGATGCTTATATGGCGTGGGACATATAGTTAAGGACCATACAGATATTGAGAGAGGAAACTAGCTGTCGCCACTTAATGGGCTACTCTTTTCACACAATGTATGTATCTCAGTGATTTAAAAAAAAAAAAAATTGCGGACAATAGATGTTAGCTATACTATACTGGCATCCAAAAGAAACTTTACATACATATACTTTGATAAATATTGTTGCTAATCGAAAAAACACAATTTGGAAACCACCTTCCAAACACTTAGCATTATGACATTAAGATGTTGAACTTCATGATACTTTCATATCCCACCATACCGTTTGTTGGTTTTCTATAATATCTTGTAAAGTTTGTTTAGAATGTCATACATATACTTTGATAAATATTGTTGCTAATCGAAAAAAAACACAATTTGGAAACCACCTTCCAAACACTTAGCAATATGACATTAAGATGTTGAACTTCATGATACTTTCATATCCCACCATACCGTTTGTTGGTTTTCTATAATATCTTGTAAAGTTTGTTTAGAATGTCATACATATAATTTGATCAATATTGTTGCTAATCGAAAATAACCAATTCAGAAATCACATTTCAAACACTTTGTATCTATCACAAAGTGCATTGTGATGTTAATTATGATGTTGAACTTCATGATACTTTCATATCGCACCGTGCCGTGTATTGGCTTTTTTATAACAATTTCAAGTCTTGTAAAATTTCTTTTGGAAGTCAGTATATTATATGTTCTCATTTACAAAATGAAGTAGAGTGGAAGTGTATATTGTATATAAAATATACCTAGTCTTAGTAGAGCTGCATGCATTTATCTGTATTTGATCTGTTGCTTGTAATGAAAAAAATGTAGCAGGTTTCTTCCTCTGACTGTGTCAGAATTACCAAATGTTTGACATCCAATTAATAGCTCATAGTCAGTTATTTAAAATCAATGTTTTCTATAGATTCTACAGGGAACACCTTTTTTTCATACTATGGAATTTACCACAAGTTACTACATACAAGCCGATTGTTTTGTAACTTCCACACAAAAATAATATTTTGTTTTGTTATTTCCAAAACAATTTTACTTTTCTTCTTACGTCAAGCCAGACTGAAATTATTAACAAAAAACACTTTTGTAGAAGGATGGGACGGACTATAGTTCATAAAAATAAACTCGAATGTAAATGCACATTACTGAGTTTATAGGGCCGACGACATTTTCCATTCGTAAACACAGAGCCGTTCCAAGCAATTTTCCTCGGAACGGAATTGTGGTCGAAATAGCGACTACCATCACCTTTTCCCACCCTAATCGTGTAGTGTGATCTTTTTCGAGCATATGCAGACTAAGAAATACTTACTTTGAAACGATCTTCACTTTGAATTAAAGGAAAAACGACAGATTGTACGACTTGGGTTTAGAACGCGCGGTGCATTATGGGAGGAAAATGAAACTTGGAACAATCTTGTATGTGGAAAAGGATCGGTGAAGTAATTTCTCGTAGTCAGTTATTTAATGAACTTTAACTTATACTTTACAATGGTTACTCTGTAGAGGTATTTTCACATTAATATTACAACATATGTAACCTTGGTGCGACATATTTTGTAAGTTCATCATTCCATCTTTCAAGTTATAACCAAGCTGTATCTAGTTAATTTTAAGTGAGTACTTATGGGCAATGAGGACATAAACGTGTGTATTCATGGTGTTCTTCCTAGTTCGAAAAACATCAGTGGATAGAATTACCTTAGTACACCTCAGTCATTTTAAAAGAAACAAATATTGTGCAAAGTAGATGTTTGTCACGGGGATTCTATAATACCCGTAACTGAATAAAACACGATTGTCCAAATATCTCTCCTAACTGTATATCTATTAGATCTCTCTGTAACGGTCAGTTCAAAACCGCTTTGGCTTGTCTAGGTATGATCAGAGATACGATCTTATATAAGTATATATAATTATAGAATGTTTAGTTCACTAGAAAACACAACAAAAACACAATACACTTTGGAATCTGTATTAACCTACGCTGACAAATGTACAGCCGTAGTAGTTAATTAATAACAACAACAATAACAACCCAGAACTGTTCACTTAATTAGTTAATCTCTAGGAGTCTAGTTCACACAATATGCGAATCACTTCACCGTGACACAACACCCACACGTGTGATAATTGAGAAACGCTTCCAGGAGAAGTTAATTAATAAAGGAATTACCACTCTATTCCTAACTGGTTAATTTTTAATTAACCCTTACTACTCGTTCAGTAACGTGTGATAATTGAGAAACGCTGCCAGGAGAACTTAATTAATAAAGGAATTACCACTCTATTCCTAACTGGTTAATTTTTAATTAACCCTTAACTACTCATTCAGTAACCTTGTAACACAGAATTAATACTGGTACCTATCACAATAAAGACAATAACCTACAGTTTACCTAGGTCTTCTAGGATGACTGGCTAAGCTTTATATTACCAAATACTCGTATAATGTTAGAACAAAAAGTCTACGATTTACTTCGTCAGATGACCGAAGACACTGTCTAAAGAATATTGGTATAATACAGTATTAAAATATTTAAAGTCACATCAATCACATCAAGGTTATACACAGAGCAGAAATAAAAATATTTACCAAAGTCCAACGGACTATGTTCCCTGGGAGCCGTCCTTTTTCGTTCTGATCATAACTCTAAAACTCTAGCTATCGCGGCACCGAATCTTATCATCTGATATTTCCACCGCGACCAAGCGGTATTTTTTTCCTCAGATCGTCAGACTTAATGTCGCCAGTTCGCTAGAGATTCCACGGTCGCGTGGAGGTATTACGTAACTACTGGCCACATGGTTCCGCACCTGGGCTGGGTGTGTATTAGACGACCATCGCGCAGAAGTATTACGTAACAAGTTGCCCACCTAGCTAAGTGCATTTGGAACTGCACACAGCCTTCTAAAACAATTAATATCGCCACAGGCGAAAACAAAAATTAAGAGCATGTACCGTCACAATGTTAGTAATACTATTATACGTTCTCACATTTACAAAATGAAGTAGAGCGGAAATGTATGTACATGAAATGTACGGTACCTATTGTCCTTCCCATTAGTGAATGTCATTTTATTATTGTGGAACAGTAAAGTACACTTGCAATGAACATGCTTAGAACAAACTACTATATAGAATGAACTGATCGTAAAGTCCTGTTTTATCTCCCTATACATTAATAACCAAATTATGCAAACATGTCCAACGAACTACTGCTATAACTATCATGGTCCCTTCACATTCATTATAAGAGTACAAACATGTACTTCGCTTTATTTACAATAAGTTATTTATTTCTGAATTGATTGTTTTCTAAATTGCATTATAGTATTTGTTTTTGTTATTTCCAAATCAAACTGAAATTATTTACAAAAAAACAATGTTCATGGAGGCTAGGAGGGACTATATAGAGCTACATGTATTTGTATTTGCATTGTTGCTTCTGCAAGTTTTATAATAATTTTCGATTTCGCCAGTAACACATATTTGACATATTAACCACCAATACACACACTATAGGAAGAAACCTGACAGCACACCCTTTCTCTAATGTTCTGGTTAAATACATAAGTGCTGACGGGTTTCTTTCTGTAATGTGTGTATTAGTGACTAATATGTCAAATATTTGTTATTTGGCCAACTCGAAAATGATCAATGTAACAGTATTTAATGTCAAGCATAGAGTTATTGGTGTATCAAAGCAGGAATCTTGACCTACCTGGTGGTAGGCAGCAATTTCATGTTTTCGCTATATCTCTGGCGGAGAGAGTGATCATGACCGTCCAAATGTCCATCTAGGTCTCGAACGGCAGGGTACTCAGGCTACAGAGTCAAAGTAGTTTGAATTAAAAACAAGTTATATTAAAAAGGATCACAAATCGAACACCCATACAAAACACACACACACACACACACACACACACACACACACACACACACACACAGATACACAGACACACACAAAGGGAGAGGGAGGGAAAACGGGAGAGGGAGTTTTTGTACAGCACATTTAATATTTGAAATACCTTCTTTGAAATTAGTATTGAAATGTTCTCTTTTGTTATGATTTAAAACCTTTAAAATGAGTCTGTTATTTGCTGTTGATATTGTCTTGGAAGTGTAGATAATATATTCTCCATGATTTTATTGCTCTAAATAATATATATCTTAATATTGCACATTTGACATGTAGTTACAAAGGTTGCTGGATCGAGTTTCTTCATAGTGTGGCCGGGTGAACAAGGTAAATACTTAAGTTAAGTCTAAACACAAATGCTCGGGCATACTAAAGAACTTAGCCTCACCTAAAATAGCCTCTATTGATCAACAATATCTTCCTGGTTTGAAACATTACCAGGATTGAATGACTAATATTCATTAATTTAAAGGGACAGACCCTAGTTTTTAAACATGCACTACGGCATATTTTTCACTATTAAATACAGGTGTATTCTGGCTATAAATTTATTTATTTTCATATTTTTCATATTTTATTTCCATTTGAATCAATGCTGCACAGCTGGTGTATCAAAGGTTGTACGTATAGTACATGTATATCGGTTGTCCTTTCTATATGAATGAGCATAGGATCCCTTTCTCTTGAAACATTTTAAACAATCCTTTTCTTTGTTGGTATGCAGGAGGTGGGTGTATGACACACATGTATAGCACAGTGGTATAAAGTGCTCTTCTGATCCACATCAGTCTTAAGACTGATCCGTGCCAGTGGGCCCATTTGGCTATTTCACGTTCCAACCAGTGCTTCGCAACAACCGGTACAACAAAGTCCATGATATGTACTATCTTAATTGTCTGTGATATGCTGCATACATTGTGTAAAAGATCACTTTGTGACCAAAGTGGGTTTCCTTTCTCATCCGTGTGGCTATTAACCATATGTCCGACATCATGTAACCATAAATAAATGTGTGTTCAGTGCATTGTTAAATGGAACATTATCTCTTTCCTGGGATGGGATTTAGCTTGGTGATTGTGTGCACACCTGAGGTGTCATTTGTCATTTGACAGGTGGGCCATTATCAAAGGCTAAGGTATGTACTGTATGTACTCTCCCATCTATGGATATTCAAAAGGTGTGTTTTTGATATGAGCTACAATTTGGCAAAATTACTCAAATACATGTAGCTCATTTCTTTTCAATGAATCAAAATTACATTATGAAAACTGTGCAAATTGTTATATTTATTTATTACCCATATGGGCTCAAATATACGGGGTAATATTTTTTCGATCTCTGCACAGTGTGCAGATTGCTTCTACAGTCACTGATTGGCTGGCTTTAAAAAGACAAGATTTGATTGGCAATTACATACTGCCGGGACTACGTTTTGTTCATTCATGATTCCATTTATCGGTCAAACTATTACTACCAACTTCAAATATTTTTATACGATACGAACATTTACGGAATTAAAAATCAAATTATATGTACAAATGTTTAAAAATATTTTTATTTTATTATTTTTACTGGGTTTTTTGGGGAACTATTCTTTGGTGGATACTGTTGGGTGTGCACCGGTAATGGCGTGTATGAATACATTGTTATGGCTGGTAGAGCTTGTTAGTTGTTACAGCAGCGAGAACGTAAATATACTTTTAAAATCGTTAAAGATTGACAATGGGTAATAAAGAGAATAACCAACTCACTACGAGGAATTACGGATTATCTGTCCCTCGTGAATTAATGCTGTAAAACCCTCGCCAGAGGCTCGGGTTTACAACATTAATTCACTCGGGACAGATAATCCGTAATTCCTCGTAGCTCGTTAGTTATTCTCTAAATACATACAAAATTCAATAGTACCACAAATGCCCCTGCCCACTACCGACCCTGGTCGGGTTGCTGGTGCTCTCATGCACTTGCCAGCACAGGAGGTCCCTCCTCCCACCCAGCCCAAACCCTTTCCTGTCCTAACAGAGGTGCCGACATCTGTGCCCATATGACAGGTGTGTGCTGCAACAGCTTGTTGTTCTGCATGCAGTGCATGTTAAACCCTATTACCTGACCTGTGTTTTTGCTGGGATTACCCTGTGGCTCCAGCAGGTTCCCTCTCTTTCTCAAAATAACCACACGTTAGACACCAAATAGGTGTAGTTTAAAATATACTGAGGTGGTGTTAAGCAAACAACTGGTATATCAAAGACTATGGTATCATATAGGATCGAATCTCCTTGGTGGACCCATTGGATTTTGTTCTTATCCCACCCAGTGTTTCTGCCAGAAAGAAACTTTTGGGTATGGCGCTATGAAATTGAATGCAGCCACAGTCAACAGGGGGTAAGGGGGGCCTCCCCAACAAAGAAAATGGGTTACATTTAGGGTTAGGGTTAAGAAAATCATGCAATAATGATAAGAATCATTAATTTTGTCAAAATGTTAACTTAAATAAATAATAATTTGGGTATGGCGCCAAACCCGTTTTACCCTCTTGCAGAAACCCTGCCACCCAATGCCCCAATTCCAAAGCCCCAACTAGTGCCCCACGGTTACTATATCAAAGGCCATATAGTATGTCTATGGGAAAGTACATATTAAAGATCCCTAATGGAAAAAAAGTGACACGTGTTTCCTCTAAAGACTTTCGGTTGAATTTACGAAACCTAGTTTTCTAGTAGGCGGGACGTAGCAAAGTGATAAAGTGCTCACTTGATGTGCATTCGGTCTAGGATCGATCCCCATCAGTGGAGCCATTGAACTATTTCTTGTTCCAGCCATTGCTCCACAACTGGTGTAGCAACGGCCGTGGTATGTACTATATTGTCTGTGGGATGGTGCATATAAAAGATCCCTTGCTGCTAATCAAAAAGAGTAGCCCATGAAGTGGTGACAGCGGGTTTCCTCTCTCAGTATATGTGTGGTCCTTAACCATATGTATGACTCCATATAACCGTAAATAAAATGTGTTGAGTGCGTCATTAAATAAAACATTTCCTTCCTTCCTATTTTTCTAATACATGTGTGAAAGTAGAAATATTTACAATGCTTAAATCAGGGAACATTTTGTTTTCAAAATCTTGATTAGCGATATATCTAGTCAATTGAAAACTGGAATTCCTTCAAAACCGGACATTTTAAAATATATGTACAGAAGAGAACCTCTCTAAACTGGATACCTCTTAAAACCAGCCTTTTTACTTGGTCCCATTGGTGTCCAGTTTAGAGGAGTTTCACTGTATAATATAACACACATTCCTTTGTTTTCCTTCCTTGTGTTATAAGGTTTGAGTTGTATTGATTTAAGACAAGGCTCCCCACCTGGCTGTGTACACGATACATGTAGGGCGTGTACACTGTGTATGGTGCTCCATTGGTCTGGTTGACTCAAATAGGTGACTATTACTCATGCTGCTAGAATGAACAATAGTCCAGTACAAAGAAGACTGATACGCTGAATGGTTTTCAAGTTGAACGGGTCACATGAGGGGATTCACCATCAATGATATACCAAAATGTAGAAATTAAGCTGTGGGTTGTTTGAAAGGAATGTAAAGGATGTTCTTTTAGGATAGAGTTTTGGGTGGGTGTTTGTTTTTCTGCAGTTAACCGTAGTGGATTTGTGGCCACAATAGTGGCGCATGTACTCCTATACATGTATGCTAGTGTAAGCATTTGCATTTGCTTGGAATTAGATTTTTTTTTTTTTAAGTTTGCCTCCATCCATCCATCCATCCATCCTATCATATACTGCACTCATTCTAATTTGTTTTCGTGTCAAAGACAGTGTGTACTCTGAGTACATGTATGTGTATTAAAGGACTAAATCTGGCCATATGCAGGGCGAGAGTTGACACCTGTGCCCATGACAGGCCAGCGCTACAATAGCTTGTTCTGAATGTTCAAGTTAAATACTATGTACTGTCCTGTACATGCATGCTCTCCCTGTTTTGACAAGGGCCTACATGTAGCTTGATGTAAACAAATATGATAGCAATATTAATTAACCTGTGTTTGTATTACCCCAGAGGGCAAATGATTGGCACTACACGTTGTGGTACCTATATGTATGCAAGGTGAATGTGGAGGTGAAATTAATCAAAGTAATTGAGGTTGGTGAAGCTGAAAGCATCGGTGCCTGGTTACCTGTGCACAGCTAGCCTGCCATCTGGATCAATTTCAGTGATGAATATTTATAAAGGGCTGGAAATGGTGGCATATTATTTATGTATATATCATGATATGTTCCAGATAGAATAGCTTAATTTAAACCATTGTCTTTGATATACTAATCGTGGAATATGAAGTATTGCATAAAACATGTATGTCATGTGGCAATTAATAATTTTTAATGAAATACATGTATGGGGAAGGAAAGGAAATGTTTTATTTAACGATGCACTCAACACATTTTATTTACGGTTATATGGCATCAGACATATGGTTAAGGACCACACAGATATTGAGAGAGAAAACCTGCTGTTGCCACTTCATGGGCTACTCTTTTTCGATTAGCAGCAAGGGATCTTTTATAATGCACCATCCCACAGACAGGATAACACATACCACAGTCTTTGATATACCAGTCGTGGTGCACTGGCTGGAGCGAAAACATAGCCCAATGAGCCCACTGACAGGGATCGATCCCATACCGACCGCACATCAGACAGATGCTTTACCACTGGACTACGTCTAGCCCATGTAAGAGAAAGAGTCTCTCAGAGTGATAATTTTGTTACAGGTGTCCAGAGATTATTTTTTATGGAGGGATTGTTTGAGGATTGTAAAGCACCCACCAGATGTACGGTTGGTGGGCCCATTGGGCTATTTCTCATTCCAGCCAGTGCATCACGACTGGTATATCAAAGGCTATCGTATGTGCTATCATTTCTATGGGCTGTTGCATATAAGAGATCCCTTGCTACTAATGAAAAAAATGTAGCGGGTTTCCTGTCTAAGACTATGTCAAAATTACCAAATATTTGACATCCATAATAAATCAATGTGCTCTAGTGGTGGTGTTAAACAAAATAAATCTTTTTAAAATGTAAATTCCTCTTTGATCTTTGATCTGTAGCAATAATCAGGGCTTCTAGAATTTTTATAAAATCCACTACACCTGGGATCAGTGATTTAAAACAATTACTAGCCACGATTAAAAATTCACTATAGCCCTACTTTACTTTCAAGTTAATACAATTATACTAATTAATAGTAATAATTGGATATTTCACCTAAAGAGGGAGATAGAGCTTTAAAAACTAACACTGGAGAGTTGGGGTTGGGGCAGAATGTTCATATTTACAAAATAGACTTACATGTAACTGCAACATTTGACCCCAAAAATTCACTAGTCGTTGGGCATGGCAACAGTAATTATTTACTAGCCCAACATTGAATATCACTAGCCATGGGAGTGGGGCTACCATAATCTAGAATCCCTGCAATAATCCATTATTAAACAAGTCCGTATGTACCTTTCTGTTTATATTTCTCTACATTTTATTAAACAAGTCCATATGTCCCTTTCTGTTTATATTTCTCTACATATATACTGAACAAAAAAAGAAACTTCCGATTTGTACATATAGTATTTGTTGTGTTAAAGAATTCATTGTGTAATGAAATTATATAGGTAGTATTAGCCTTGAGCTGTATTATCAGGATTCATGAATTTTATCAATTATTTTTGCACTGTTAATCGTCGACAACGTGAAATTCAATTTGCACATGCATGCATGGTTCGACATGTCCTGTGTAGTATTTGGTCAATTTTTTTTACTTGTCTTACTGACATTGTTGTCAAGTGAACGAAAACGCTTCAAAAATTTGTAAAAAAATTAAATTTTTTTACATTGTAGCATTTTTAGTATCCCAAGAATACCCAATAATTTACGCGAACGGGCGATTGCCATGCTTGATGCTGGCATGTCGACAGAAGACTTTGCAAGGCATGTTGGGAGTTCTAGTCGAGCGATACGAAATCTTCGCGTTAGAAACGACAGGAAGCACCAACGACTTGCCACCTCATGGACGTCCGCGTGTTACAACATGTGGTCAAAACCGCTATATCATGAACACGCATTTGCGCAATCGATTCTAAACTGCCACTGCTACT
Source organism: Gigantopelta aegis (assembly GCF_016097555.1). Lineage (NCBI taxonomy): Eukaryota > Metazoa > Mollusca > Gastropoda > Neomphalida > Peltospiridae > Gigantopelta > Gigantopelta aegis. The sequence goes on from NC_054706.1 coordinate 56,426,685, forward strand.
GCTGATAACACACCTGGGCTTCACAATAACCGAATCAGTGGGCAAACTGTTCGTAATCGTCTGCGGGAGAATGGCTTACATGCACGACGTCCTTACGTCGGATGCGTTTTAACGCAACGTCATCGTCTAAATCGTCTTAATTGGGCGTGTGTACACACTCGTTGGATACGGCGACGTTGGAATACCGTTCTTTTTTCGGATGAATCTCGATTTTCTTTACAACGTGTTGATGGCAGGGTGCGCGTCTACCGTTGGAGAAATGAACGCTATGCTGACTGTTGTGTTTTTGAACGAGATCGTTTCGGGGGTGGGGGTTCTGTCATGGTCTGGGCAGCCATTGTCCATGGTTATCGTTCCACCACTAGTCGTCATTGATGGCAATTTAAATGCTCAACGTTACCGCGATGACATTCTCGCTCATCACGTCATTCCTCTGTTCCATAACAAAGCCAACATCTCGATTTTTCAGCATGATAATGCCACCTCTCATACAGCTAGAGACACTGTAAATTTTCTTAGGACAAATAACATTGATTTCATTGATGACTGGCCCACCAAAAGTCCTGATCTCAACCCCATCGAGCATGCCTGGGATAGTCTGGACAGACGATTGAGGCGTCGTTCCAACCCACCCACTAACGTCAACGAACTTCGTCAAGCGTTCATTCAGGAATGGATCAATATTCCACAGGCAGAAATCAACACTTTAGTCAATTCTATGCGCCTGCGATGCACTGCAGTGGTCAATTCAAGAGGTGGTCATACCAGTTATTAAGTGGGTGTTTTTATTTTTAACCCCTACCACACTTGGTCAAAATTTCTCCCAGTTTCTGTTAACCTATGGCCATGATTTTTGCACCAAACGATGCATCATGGAACACTCTTTAAACGCATATATAACAATTATTCCCCCGGTTTGTTTTCATCAAGTTATGTTCAAGCAAAGTTAGCGGAAGTTTCTTATTTTGTTCGGTATATATTACCAGTGAATAATCTTTTTATTTACTTATGCATGCTACATACATGTATGTACATGCACCTACCACATTAAATATATTATATATCGTGTGGACTAGTATTATCTGTTTTATTACTTCGACTATAACTAAGAACGTCACTGTAATTGTAAGGTATGACCGACTTATCAGCAGCTATTATGGAGAACCTGATAGTCAAGTCTTAACAAAGTTAAGTACTATAAATCTTCAGAAAGAATGCTGTTATCGTAAAATAAAATCTTTTGAAGGGATGCTAGTACATGTAGTTATCTTGCAATAAAGGTTCACATGGAGAAAGAAAATTGACCTGTCGGCTTTTTAAATTTTAACAACCCACATGATAGAAATATCTGTCTACGATGGTACAGTTGTGGTTAGTCCTGCTTGGTGGGTTTCTGTACATTGTTTGGCTCTGCATGTTCACATTTAATGTTATTACATATCTTCAGTGAAGCTTGCAACAGCAATATTCTATTGACCCATGTATAAAAGATACCGGTATATTGGATAGAAATATTTTGATCTTGTTGACCATCTAAATGTTATACTGAGGGGATTAGATCCGATAGACCAATCTTGAAACTAAAAATGTTAGCTATATTTTACAAGTACCAGGTAACCCCCCTCCCCCCCCCCCCCCCCCACATCTACCATCTCTTTTCTACATGACTCGTGTTTATTTTAAAGCAAAAATCCCAGTTCAGTATACAGATAAATCGAAATACAAGATGTGTTTATCATTCTTTCAGTTTTTTTTAATAGTATTTGTCATCATCTTGTGGAAAGATAAATTTATATAGGCCTATACCACCTGTTTACAAATCCATTTCATGCAGCTGTATTTAATAAATATTATTTTTAAAAAAAGAAGCGTGTTACAGTTCTGGTGGTGCATGCATGCAGCAATGGCCAATGTAGTGTCAACTTGAACATTTAGCTGTATTTAAAGTTTAATTCTGCAAAATTCTTGTTCTTAGAGCTATTCCAGAATAGGGGCAGGACGTAGTCCATTGGTAAAGCATTCGCTTGATGTGCAGTCGGTCTGGGATTGATCCCCATCAGTGGGCCCATTGGGCTATTTTTCTTTCCAGCCAGTGCACCAAGACTGGTATATCAAAGGCCGTGGTTTAACAACACCACTAGAGCACATTAATTTATTAATCATCAGCTATTGGATGTCAAACATTTGGTTATTTTGACATAGTATTAGAGAGGAAACCTGCTACATTTTCCCATTATAGTAGCAAGGGATATTTTATATGCACTATCCTACAGACAGGATAGCACATATCACAGCCTTTGAAGTACCAGTTGTGGTGCACTGGCTGGAACGAGAAATAGCCCAATGGGCCCATGACGGATTGATTCTAGACCAACCGTGCATTATAGGCGAGTGCTTTACCAATGAGCTACATCACGCCCCACCAAGGGGGTTTGATCCTTCGATCATGCACCATAGGTGAGTGCTGTACCAACTGAGCTAAATACCATGATGTGCAGTGGATCCATGAACAACCCTTAAATATACAGTCGTCTCTGGTGTAATATGCATTGGCACACAGCACTCAGTATTTTGCATATATACATGTGTATTCATGTTCAGGAAGTTGTCGTGTTGTGAGTGTTTTATAGAGAATTAAATTTCAATTTCCCTTTTCAATGGTTAATTAATCCTTAAATGGAAATCAAGTATAAACATTGATATTGTTAAGTGTACAGTTACATGTAAATCAATGTTCGAAATAAGCACTTGTCCGTTTGTCCTGACAAGTGAAAATCTGCTCGGACAAGCAAAATGTACCTAAATAGTTGTCCAGTGAACGAGTAAAACTTTTCAATGCAGTTTAATTCTGAGCTATCAAAAATACAGTCCTTGTACTTTAACAAAACAAAACATTTATTTGGACAAGTGAAAACATTGCTGGATTGGTAGATTTTTCGATGTACTTGTTTGGTGGACAAATGAAAATTCTGCTTATTTCTATCGCTGTAAATGTTATTAGAATTACAAAAAACGCATGCATTCTACTTAGGAGATAACCATATGAAGTTTTTAGATTTGCGGGTGTTATTGTCTATTCCCGCAAATGTCACAAGTCAAAATGAAAGTGACATCAAAAACATTGCTACAGGATTGGTAGATTTTTCGATGTAGACCCTTGAATCATCAACTTCGTCTGTGGACAAATGCTAAAATTCTAATGCTTAGCTTTCTATAGCTGTCCCGGGAAAAAAATGTAATTAACCAATCACAATACGACAGTCAGTTTACAATATATATAATTCATGATCTTCACAGTGAAAATATCATTTGCACCAGTGCACCAATACACTAGCCAGTAACGTTTATTTATCAAAAGGGGGGTAAAGTTACAATACAGCAAACCAAATGTATACTGATGGGAAAAAAAAAAGTGGGAACACATGGTATTTAAGATCAAATTTCATTCACTGCTTGGTTATTTCTGATTGTAAACTAATGGCGAGTGTGTTCTGTATTGTGATTGGATAATTACATTCTTTTTCCGGGATCAAGTGAAAATAACACCCGGAAAGCTAATGACGTCATTAGAGAGTGATGTCATTAGCAATTTGAACAGGCCAAGATCCCTCACATTTTATTTACGGTTATATGGCATCAACATATGGTTAAGGACCACACAGATAGAGTGAGGAAACCCACTGTCGCCACTTCATGGGCTACTCTTTTTGATTAGCAGCAAGGGTTCTTTTATATGCACCATCCCACAGATATGGTAGTAAATACCATGGCCTTTGATATACCAGTCATGGTGCACTGGCTGGAACGAAAAATAGCTCAATGAGCCCACCAACAGGCATCAATCCCAGACCGACCGCACATCAAGCGAATGCTTTACCACTATGTTCCACCCATGTAACATGCTAAACTTCCTAACATGCTGAACTTCCTAATACCATGGATGAGTGTTTTTGAATGCAATCAATATTTGTTATTACTATATTTATATGTTTTTTATTTCTTTCCATCAATATATTTTAATGAAATTTCTTAAATCAGAGTGACATACATGTACATGTAAAACATGTATAATACCTCGTAAATATCCACATACAGTCAAACCTTCTCATTTTATACTGCTTATCACAAGTCGTGATGTGTATTTTTGTGTGTATATCAGGGTGTCATTAAACATTCATTCATTCATTCACGCATTCATTCACCCATCCATTTATTCATCCATCCATCCATCCATCCATCCATCCATCCATTTATTCATTCATTCATTCTTTAACAGGCTGTTTAATACTGGTTGGACTATATAATACAGAATTATTAAGTGTGGATTACTATTAATCTAAGTTTCCAATTGATCATGATATTGTTGTCTTCTACCCTTGTAGGTAGTGAATTGCAAACACATGTTGTGCTCCAGAGTTGTGTACACATTCCAAGTACTCTTTGTACACTAAAGGTCAAACAGCCATGTTCTTCAAATTATTTGCAGGCCACTAGCGAAACCTGTCTATAGTACTTCTCAAAGCCAGCCCTTTGATGTCCATAGACCATTGCTTGGAGGTCAAATGGATATGAACTTTGTTGTTTTATCTCTAATCTTAACGGTTCTCATGAATATTAAATTTACCTTTATGACCATCATACATGTATATTTAATGACTGTACTGATGTACACAAATTAGGTCTATCTTAAAATATACTATGTACTATGTACATCAGGGTTAGCTCTGGCACTCACTGACGTTATCTTTTTTTTAATAAAATAACAGTTCATTTCTGCAATTTTTAAAGTTTAATGGACAATTTGGCAAACTAATTTGCTCACCCAGAGCTAGCCCTGTACATGTATGTTTAAAACTAAATTAATATGAATCAGGATTTATGTTAATCATTTGGCTATGTCAACTGTTAAAAAACATGGATGCCATCTTTTGAACAATATAGCTAAGGGTTACATGTATGTTCAGCTAAAAATAAAAAAGGTTTAACGTGGCAGTTATTTGATAAAATCTCATAAAGGCATTAAGTACACTTGAAGCAACACCGTTGACAGATAAGTTAAACACTTTTTAATTGTATGTGCTATTATCACGGCATGAGATATACACAAGATATCAAAACATGATCTACGTGTATTTTTGGTCTATATATATATATACACACATAAGTGCACCACTGATTTACATGCATGCACCTGTAGTTGCACCACTATTCGTTTTGCATACAGTGTATATATCATGTTTTCAAGTTTTGATTGACTGGTTCTTTATTTGTTAATTCTCTAGACTACATGTAGATCCACATGGAAAGATGTGCCTTGTCAATGTACCCACAATCTTAGTTCTATTGGTACACGGGATCTAGAACAGTTGATAGAGTGCTTATCTACATGTACGGGTGGGATTTAACTCAGTAGGTTGAGTGCTCATCTGAGGTGCTTGTGTCACAGGATTTAACCACATCGGTGGATCCTTTCCAACTGATTTGTTTTTTTCTCGTCCCAACCAGTGCACCACAACTGGACAAAAGCCATGGTATGTGCTTTCTTGTCTGTGGGAAAGTGCACATAAAAGGTCCCTTATCGGTGAGGCATTGACTTATTTCTTGTTCCAGCCAGTGTTCCACAACTGGTGTAACAAAGGCCATAGTATGTACTATGTACTATCCTATCTATGGCCCCCTCACTGCTAATGAAAAAATTATAGCAGGTTTCCTCCAATACTAAATTTGTCAAAATTGTTAAAATTTATATTTGACATCCAATAGTCAGTGATTAATAATTCAGTGTGCTCTAGTGGTGTCACTGAACAAATCAACAAACTTTATTCCATAGCCTATCATTAATAAATCAAGGTGCTCTAGTGGCGATGTTAAACAAATAAATATTGTGTAAATTTCGTGAGCTACCATTAGTATACATGTATGCACTTCATTTCTGCAATAATTAGTACAAAATTATAGTTTGTTCTGTTTTGTTTAATGCAGTAAACTAATGCGTACATACAAATTTCGAGACTTGAGTGTGGTCGCGAAAAGAAAAAAAAAATTCACCTGGTTTACAATATATAAAATAATGATGCATATATGCACATTACATAAAACAATGTGGCAACTGTTAAATAACAAGTGTGCTGGTCTGTCATTAAATATTCCCTTCATTTCTTTTCTATTCCATTTATTTCATTTTAAACATTATTTGATTACAGCTTAAACTATATGTCCCCACCTTGTTTTAATGTATGTATAAGCTATATATATGCTACTGGTTTTTACCATTGCCATGGAGTCTGCATAATATCGGAGATGAAAATGTGATCTCCGTTGCTCCATAAATATTTTATGTTAGGTGCCCACCTGTTGTTCATGCATAATGGCAGTTGTAGGTGGCCTACTTTTATGTACATGCTTTGGGTCAGGGCTAGTTCACCTGTCTGCTTGATGGGCCACTGACATTTCATAATACAGCTGGCTGTCTAGATGAACCACTTTCTGAATGGCGCATGGCATAACAACCCACTGGCTGTCAAATATGTACAAGCTATAGTACATGCACATGTAATATTAGAGCTGTACCAAAGTTTATCACATAATATGGAGGTGGGTGGGGTGGAAAGCAAAATCAGGGAGAGATTTTGTAAATTTATATATTTTTTAAAATCTTATTTTCACAGGGGTGTGATTTTTCCGCTTTTTTAAATCTGATTTCAGCTTTTTTGTGTACCAACATACAGTCAAGTATTTTCACAAAGTAGATTGGATTTGATCTGAAATGCTGATAAATGACCTTTATTTAGGTGTAGTATGCAAAGGTTTCAGCTTTTTAAAAATCATTTCAGCTCCTATTTCTTAAAGCTGCACACCCTAGTTCCATCCAGCGAAAATAAATTATAATTTGGTTAATCTACAAACCTGTAACACACTTAGATCACGTTTTTATCAAATAGAGTGAAAAAGCAGGTTTTATATCGATAAATACCATGGGAATCCCCATGTCCCAATTGCTTGAAATAATTTTGAAAGTCGGATGTTGATTGCGCGAACCGTGCACAAGAAAACAAACCGAACCAAAATGATAACGGTCACGTGGTATACCAACGTCTGTGACGTTTACACAGGAAGATTCCCTCAAAAAATAGATTGGACCTCGCTTGCTTAACGTTTTTTTCTCGAGTGAGCACGTCATTTTAAGAAATACAAAAAATGCATTTCGTGGTTTTACAAACATCAGGATTACCAGGATTACCAAAAAGCACTTCAGGTGAATGGAAATGTGTATTCTAAATAATAAAATGTGAGTAAAGTGCAATTTTATTTGTGAAAAAATGGGTTTAATAGCGAAAAACAATGCCGTAATGGTTAACAACTAGCCGTAACTAGGGTGTGTCCCTTTAATTTCCTATTTCATCCCTGATTTTAGCTTTTTTTGGTAATATTTAAACCCTATGTAAACCGGAATTGCCCCAAAACTGAACATTTTTCATGGTCCTGTTTTAAAAATCAATACAGAACTTAACTTCTCTAAACCGGATACCTCTTAAAACCAGACATTTTAATTGGTTTCAAGGGTGTCCGGTTTAGAGGGGTTTCACTGTATATGCCACTAGAATTATTAAAAGTTTGCTGGCCCATAATTAATTTTGTTGAGTATATAAAAAAGAATGCACATTTCAGCTCCAAATTGAATAGTTGGCTCAATTATTTTATATATACATCAGTGCTGTGCATGGTTGCCAAAACTGCATGTAAGTTTAGCACCTCTAAGTGTACAATGCTGTAACACCTTCACGGTGTAGATAGGTATAGGGTTGTACTTCATATGTACATTAAAACCTGCAGTTTGAAAAAGAAAAAAGAAAAAAAAGCATTTGGAATGGATTCACTTCAGTTTAGATTTTTTTTTGCACTGACATGATGTTGTTCTTTGGTCATTAATTGTTGGCTGTATAATTTTGCTCCATCTAGCTATACTTGTTTATACATGTCAGTAAAGTACATTGTTGGTCTTTATCTAAGTATGTGTACTGAGAATGTGACATTTGTAAATAGTTTAATTATTTAATGTACTGTAGGTGCTGTACATAAAGGCGGAGGGATGCGTGCATCAGTTGTTCTTAACTTCATGTCACATAATTTATATACATGCATTATTAGTCCCCTACTGATCCAACCAGAGGGGACTATAAGTTTTGTCTCTGTCCATCTGTCTGTTTGTCTGTCTGTCTATCCATCCGTCTGTCCCACATAGTTTTCCAGATGTTTCTTCTACAATAGAGGGGCGAGACGTAGCCCAGTGGTAAAGTGCTCACTTGATGTGTGGTCGGTTTGGGGTCAATCCCCATCAGTGGGCCCATTGGGCTATTTCTTGCTCCAGCCTATGCACCATGACTGGTACATCACGACTGATACATCAAAGGCCATGGTATGTGCTATCCTGTCTATGGGATGGTGCATATATAAGATCCTTGCTGCTAATCGAAATGAGTAGCCCATGAAGTGGCGACAGCAGATTTCCTCTCTCTATATCTGTGTGGTCCTTAACCATATGTCTGACGCCATATAACCATGAATAAAATGTGTTGAGTGTGTTGTTAAATAAAGCATTTCCTTCCTTCATTGCAAATATGCTCTGCAGATACCAACAGTTGTTCACAGATTGTCACATGTGGATTGTATAAACAGTGTTACAGGATGAAGGTGAGACTGCAGCTGTCATAGCACTTTCAAGTTAAAAAAAAAACAAGAATTTGTTTTGGAGATGGCCTTGATTGAACAATCCAGCATTAATACACTGATTGTCACAAATGTGTTGATTTTGTAAGTAAATGATGATACAGGATGAGAGTGCAAATATGGAAGGAAATGGTTTATTTAACGACACACTCAACACATTTTATTTACAGTTATATGACGTAGAACATATGGTTATGGATCACACAGGTATTGAGAGAGGAAACCTGCTGTCGCCACTTCATGGGCTACTCTTTTTGATTAGCAGCAAGGGATCTTTTATATGCACCATCCCACAGACAGGATAGTACATACCATGGCCTTCGTTACACCAGTTATGAAGCACTAGTTGGAACGAGAAATAGCCCAATGGGTCCACCGACGGGGATCAATCCCAGACTGGCTGCGCATCAAGCGAACACTTTACCACTGGGCTACATCCTGCCCCTGCAAATATGGCTTTAAGTGATGAGCTAGTCCAACATTAATAAACAGATTGTCACATGTTCATTGTATAAGTAATGATGTTACAGAAATGAGGGTGCAAATATGGCTTTGATTGATCAGTCCAACAGTAATAAACAGATTGTCACATGTTCATTGTATAAGTAATGATGTTACAGAAATGAGGGTGCAAATATGGCCTTGATTGATCAATTCCAACATTAATAAACAGATTGTCACATGTTCATTGTATAAGTAATGATGTTACAGAAATGAGGGTGCAAATATGGCTTTGATTGATCAGTCCAACATTAATAAACAGATTGTCACATGTTCATTGTATAAGTAATGATGTTACAGAAATGAGGGTGCAAATATGGCCTTGATTGATCAGTCCAACAGTAATAAACAGATTGTCACATGTTCATTGTATAAGTAATGATGTTACAGAAATGAGGGTGCAAATATGGCCTTGATTGATCAATTCCAACATTAATAAACAGATTGTCACATGTTCATTGTATAAGTAATGATGTTACAGAAATGAGGGTGCAAATATGGCCTTGATTGATCAGTCCAACATTAATAAACAGATTGTCACATGTTCATTGTATAAGTAATGATGTTAGAGAAATGAGGGTGCAAATATGGCCTTGATTGATCAGTCCAACATTAATAAACAGATTGTCACTTGTTCATTGTATAAGTAATGATGTTACAGAAATGAGGGTGCAAATATGGCTTTGATTGATCAGTCCAACATTAATAAACAGATTGTCACATGTTCATTGTATAAGTAATGATGTTACAGAAATGAGGGTGCAAATATGGCTTTGATTGATCAGTCCAACATTAATAAACAGATTGTCACATGTTCATTGTATAAGTAATGATGTTACAGAAATGAGGGTGCAAATATGGCCTTGATTGATCAGTCCAACAGTAATAAACAGATTGTCACATGTTCATTGTATAAGTAATGATGTTACAGAAATGAGGGTGCAAATATGGCCTTGATTGATCAGTCCAACATTAATAAACAGATTGTCACATGTTCATTGTATAAGTAATGATGTTACAGAAATGAGAGTGCAAATATGGCCTTGATTGATCAGTCCAACATTAATAAACAAATTAATTGTCATGTGTTGATTATATATGTAAATGATATGACGTGATGGATGTCCAACATTAATAAACAAATTAATTGTCATGTGTTGATTATATATGTAAATGATATGACGTGATGGATGTGCGATATGGACTTAACGGTAATTGATCAGACCATCATTAATAAACAGACAGTCACATGTGTTCACTGTATATTAAGTAAATGATGTTACAAGATAGGGATTTAATGATTGATCAATCCAGCATTATAATTCACAAATTACCGTGTATGTGGATTGTATAAGTAAATAGTGTTACAGCATGAGAAAGGTACATGATGACCTTCATCTATCAATCGAGCATTAACACACACATTGTCACATTTGTGGACTGCATAAATGCCTTAAAGGGACATTCCTGAGTTTGCTGCAATTTTAAAGATGTTATCGACTAACAAATACTTTTTAACAATTGTAATTACATATTAAATATATTTTTCTGTAGTTGGAAATATCTTACAGTGCAGCAAACTCAGGAATGTCCCTTTAATGCTGTTTTGAAATTGCTGTTCTCCAGGCAATTCCAAAAACAATGAAATAGCTGTGCGAAGTATGTCAATATAGCCACTGCATTATACATTGAGATTGGCAATGACAGGAATTGTCTCTTCTTCAATCACCTTGAAATTCTGGATCATGGCTCGCTTGGAGAAGTCTACATATTCACACCTCATTGATTTTGTTGATCTTAAAAGTGTCACAGGAAATGAGATGCATTAACATCATTGTTGTGATGTTCAGAAGGATTTTTATTGTCTAGACAACACTAATGTAATTTGCTTTAAAAAAAAAAATTAGCAATTTTTTTTTTACTTGATGTGTCAAAACAGGTGTACACGTACATTGACCTAGTAGGTGAGGAAAGGAATGTTTGACGACATTATTTAGTTGCTGGTGAGAGAGAAGTACCATCGGTATATAGTGGCTTTATCTAAAGACATCATTATTCAGCCATTAAAACTCACCCTAGCATGAAGCGAGGGGGCAGTGTTGGTTGAGTGCAACTATGGTGCCTTAAAACTGCTCATGCCTATAACAAATGATTTTATACGACGGGTGATACGTGATGAAAAGTATTTGAAAATATTTGACACAAGATCCTGTGTTAATTCCTATATTGTATTTGATATGTTCATGGGTGGATGTAGGATTTTTTAATGGTGAAGTGCAACATTTAAAAAAAGGCACCTACAGTATTCAAAAGTACATCGATCAACATAATTTATATATATGACAATTAATACTCCACCAAAACACTAAGCTCATGAATATATATAACAAATATATGCCTCGGTGGCATCGTGGTTAGGCCATCGGTCTACAGGCTGGTAGGTACTGGGTTCGGATCCCAGTCAAGGCATGGGATTTTTAATCCAGATACCGACTCCAAACCCTGAGTGAGTGCTCTGCAAGGCTCAATGCATGGGTAGGTATAAACCACTTGCACCGACCAGTGATCTATAACTGGTTCAACAAAGGCCATGGTTTGTGCTATCCTGCCTGTGGGAAGCGCAAATAAAAGATCCCTTGCTGCTAATCGGAAAGAGTAGCCCATATAGTGGCGACAGCGGGTTTCCTCTCAAAATTTGTGTGGTCCTCAACCATATGTCTGACGCCATATAACCGTAAATAAAATGTGTTGAGTGCGTCGTTAAATAAAACATTTCTTTCTTTTTACCATCAGGCTGTGTCTCACCCTTACACATTGAATTAACCAGTCAGCTGTCTTAACTGTTCAAAGTCTTTTTTTTACTAAACATGTCAAATAATTTACAGAATTTGTCATGTGATATTACATGTTTATATTGGACAGCTTCTAAACAGACACAAATATTTAATGACTCCATTAATGTGACATTTCTGTTCCACAATATTACCTAGTTTTACACATACATGTACCTGTGGGCACTACATGTAATTAACACAGATAAATTTTAATTGAAACTTCGTCTGATTGCTCACCTAGCACCACTTCCATTTCTGTTCCACAATATTACCTAATTTTACACATACATGTACCTGTGGGCACTACATGTAATTAACACAGATAAACTTTAATTGAAACTTTGTCTGATTGCTCACCTAGCACCACTTTCCTGTAAGTTGGAGACTTTTTATTTTAGAACGTAATGATTCACCGTACGTAATGAACCAGTTGGCGGTTTGCATGAATTTCAACTTGTGTAACCGACATGAGAACAGAATGACAGGTCATGTGAAGAATTGTTCCCTAGCTGAGACCTGGGACATGTGATAAACAGAATTTTGATACTTAGATATGAGTTATGCTGGGTTCAGGCTACCAACTGCCAGTACAAAGTTGGCCAACTTTCTGCTCTCACTACTTCTACGACTGTCCATTTGCTAGTCTGAGCACTCTTACAACTCGATTCTTGTTGTATAACCCATTAGTTGTTAATCTGAGTGTACTCGTCATGAGTTAGGGAAATTATAACACAGCCGTCGAGTTGGCCAACTTTCTGCTGGCAGTTGGTAGTTGGAGACTAACATAAGTGTCCTTGACATTGTTGCATTGTTGGCAAAGATATGCTCGTGCACTGCCAAAAGGAGGCCGATGTGCAAATCGACAGCCCACCTGAAATCCAACTTTGTAATTTGACTATTTTTGTATCTTTTAGCAAATGCAAAATACTCTTTAAAATATTGTCATTCTTACATTTAGAATAAATTCTAGATTGATATAAAATTTAATTGTTCAAAACTTTTTTTCTTCAGATTTCAGCATAATATTTACGAAACCGGAGATTGTTACAGATTCACTCAGTGAATGGAAAAATGTAAGTACAGGTACATGCATGTGTACCTTTTAGCATTTGAATTTTTTTGTTGTTGTTTTGCATTTTAGCTCCATTTTTTTTTTAAAGGGGAAAAACCTAGTACCTTTGTAGGTTTTTAAAATTTGTTATAATCAAATCATTTTGCCCATAAAACTAGGTCACTAAAAATAACATCAAAACTTTTGCCTAGTTCATGCAAAATTAATTGCACTTCCTTTGCTCTAGCTGCTATAGTGGTGGCCATCTTGGATTTTAATGATGTATCAATACCATAATACCATAATTAACTGACCGTGGGTAGTTAAACATTTATTTGTGACCCCTAAAACACCATCATGGTCATAACAGGTTTGTCATAGGTGATAAAATACCCTAAGTATTGCCAGTTGTGTGTTTTGGCAGCCATTTAGGACACCATTATTTTAGAATAATCAAGGATACCAAGTTTGCACTCCTCGGATTAAATACATGTATATATATATATATATATATATATATATATATATATATGCACATACGCACACATACATGCGCGTACGCACACACACACACACACACACATATTAATTACACAATCATGTCAGTTAATGGCATCTTGTTATTTAGTGTCAATTATTGTTTTATATGCACATTATTAATCTCTGTTTAGATTACAAAAAACACTACACCAGGCATACATTTGTATATACATGTAAATACCACTGTACCCAAATGTGCTATATATTATATCATTGTTTTAAAAAATCAGGCGAAATATTTCACGTCAAACTACAAATAATATTTTGTTTATTTATTTTCACAGGCCTAGGTGTAAAACTTGTGAAAAAATTACATCTACCCAAAATATTGCCAGCAAAAACAATAAAGTGTTCCAGATAAAAGACAGTATAGACTGTAGTACAACTTTTGTTATTTACTGTCTGACTTGTATTAACTGCAAAATGCAATATGTAGGACAAACTGCCCAACCATTCAGTACCCGACTCGGTAATCATAGGCACAACATTCTGTATAATAAACAATCTTAAAGCACCCCATATGGCCCTCATTTCAATATAGCAGGACATGATTATAATTGCACTGTGTTACCAAGAATGTTAACCTTGATAAAACTAAATTGAACATTGCCGAATCACTCTGGATGCACCGCTTGAACACAATGTGGCCTGACGGACTTAATGAGTATGATCCAAGCAGTCACTGACTCTTCTTTTGTTACTTTCCCCCAGTCGTCTTATCCTGTGACTTTTTTAGTCTTTTAACTTGACATTTTCACTTGAACTGTTTTTATTCACCTGTTTTTAATGCTGAACTCCTGGTTTTATGTTTAGTTTGCTCCTGAGGATGTCAGCATTTAGCTGACGAAATGTTGAGCTTTTTAACTTGAGATTTTTAATTGTGGTTTTTAGACAGAGACTTTATTTTATCATTTATTTATTTGTGGTATCTTTTTCAGTGGTTGAATTATGGCCGAGGCTATGCGGCCTGCATTGTGGCTGGACTTCTGTTCTTCATCATCATGCCCATTTTTGGTCTCTTCTTCTGCTGCTGTCGATGTTGTGGAAAATGCGGTGGAGGGAAAAAGACAATGGACCCAAAACACGCCAAGTGCAAGCGGATATCGTTCTGTGCAGTCTTGCTCATCTTCAACACAATTATGCTGTAAGATGGTCGCCTCAATGTTCAAATTTATAATTTTTGAATTTAAGATTTAATTTTTTTTACATTATAACCATACATTTTTCAAAAATATATACATACATGTACATAAGAAAAAAAAAATTCACATTCACTAATCTGTATCGTTCTGTGCTATCTTATTCATCTTCAACACAATCATACTCGTAAGATGGTCGCCCTTGCAATTCAGATTTTAATTTTTTTTATTTAAGATTTTAAAATTTATATTATAATCATACATCGTTTAAAAAACATACATACATGTACATGTAAATACTTAAGAATAATCAACAAAAACATTCACACCCTTTAATCTACATGTATATATGATTTAATGTACGTTTTATTAATCACAAATACTTTGGAAATGTTAATGTAAATTATATTTAGAGTTAGAGAGATTGAAAGTAGCAAAAAAAGAATAACAAATTTAAATAAATAAATTGAAAAAAAACCACCCACCAAATAAAAAAATAAAATAAAATTAATAAAGACAAATTTAATTTAAAAAAAAGAAAAATCAGAAATGAATACAGTTGTAAGATGTTTATATGACTAGCAGAGACTTTTTAGTGGCTAATATTAGTTATTAAATACATTTTCTTTTCTAGAATACCTGTATCAGTAGGAATACTAAGTGTTTTTTGGTCATCCCAATTAGGGATGGGACTGGGGGTTTTATTTTCGGTTCGACTTTCGGTACATGGTTCAGTTTATTTATGATACTTTCCATAAGTAGTACAAGTACGCCAATTAGCATACATACATTTTATAAACTATTTTAAGAGCAAGACACTTTATTTTTAAATGGTCATTTGTAAAATAATTGTAAATATAAAATTATATCTTGACTAGAAGACAAAAGTAGCATTTTTACCATGCCATGTTAGTGGTTTGGGTTTAGGATACTTCGGCAATGTTTCCCCCAGGATTTGAGTTCAGAGGGTTGGCAAAATAATTTGGGGTAACGATGCTAGGGGGTCTGGGGTTAGTCTCTCCCATTTTTAATTTTTTTTTTTTTTAATTCAGTTGTCTTTAGATGCATTCTGGAGTATATAATATATGGGTGCCATATATACATTATAGAAGTCTAAAAGAAATATATATGTAAAGACATATTTCTGTAATGTTTATTATTATTTTGATGATGTCAAATCTTTGTTGAGAAGGTGTTTTTTTTAAAGTATGGAATAACTCGAATAAGCACAAATATATAATATATAGGCCAACTGTTGATTATTTAACTAAACATAAGTTACATAAAAAGGCATCATTGATTTAAAATAAAGAAACAAGCACAAGTACATGCATATAATATATATTAGTGAATTATTTAACTAGTTATTTAAAAAAAAAAAAAATTGCTAGTACTGAAAGTGAAAACAAAATGTGCAAAGATTTATTTAAAAAAAAGAAAGAAAAAAAAGTGCAAAGTAGTTTATGTACATTGTAGTTCTGGAACTGCAGATGATTTCGTCCTGATAAAATTTAAAACTAACAGAAATTAGCGATGTTGAATCGTTTTAATATGACGGAAATTGGGTGCCATTTTATAATTCTTGAAGTTTACTTTTTTCAGTTTTGACGACTGGGACGAAACATACTTAAAATGTTTATTCTCTTGGTGGATTAATCACTGAGGTCACTCCCTATTTTGGGAGGTTACAATTTTTACAGTCCTGGCAAGAAATTTGCAGGTTCTGTGCAGAAACCAAACAGCACCTATTGCTCATGCAAACATGTTATGTTTAAGGGAATCGAGTACTGCGATTGGCCGAAATATACTACTCAAAAGAATTTAAGGGTCAAAAATTTATAACCAAATAAGTTTCAGAGTGTATTAGATTGATGATGTAAACTACACCAACATTTTTATTTATTGTTCCATATTTACAAAAACCCACAAATAAACGTCACTGTATACAAGAAAGTCACATGACATGCTGTCAAAGTTGAAAGTTGTCAAACATGGATTTTACACATTAGAACATTCGTTTAATAGTGTGTGAATCCACCCCAGGCGCGAATACACTCGACACATCGTTGCCTCATGCTGTTGATCAGACGTCTGAAAAACTCTTGGGGAATGGCCTGCCATTCTGCCATAAGAAGTTGACCTAGATCATGAACGTTGGCCGGAGGGGCATGGTTATCCCGAACTCTCCTGCCTAATTCGTCCCAGGCGTGCTCTATTGGGGCCAAGTCAGGCGAATATACTGGCCAATCCATCCTGGCGATACCTTGTTGTCTGAGAAAGTCCGTTACCATCCTGGCGCCGTGGGGTCTGGCATTGTCATCCTGCAGAACTGCCCCGCCGCCAATCTGCTGAAGGCCTGGGAGAACCAACGGCCGGATAATCTCATTCAGATAGTGGATTCCATTCAGATTGCCATCCACCACATAGAGGGGGTTCCTGTGGTGGATAGAGATGCCGCCCCACACCATGACGCTGCCATCACCAAACCGGTGACGTTGTCTAACGTTAACGTCAGCGAAGCGCTCCCCAGGACGTCTGTAGACACGAACCCGACCGTCGTTGAACTGGAGACTAAACCTGGACTCATCAGTGAACATCACACGACCCCACTGAACACGTTGCCACCGCAGATGAAGCGTGCACCAGTGATGTCTGGCCATTCTGTGACGTGGTAGGAGTGGTGGTCGAACAGCCTGGCGACGGCAGCGTAGATTATTGGCTCTCAGATGATTGCGTGTGGTTTGATCAGACACTCGAGTTCCAGTCGCAGTCCGCAGATTGTCATGTAATCGGCGTGCAGTGGTTGTGCGTTGATGTAGAGCCATATTGGTGATGTAGCGGTCCTCTCTATTTGTAGTGCTTCGGGGTCTTCCCGAACGTGGACGATTTCGAACAGAATTCGTTGCTTGGTACCGTTGCCACAGTCGGCCAACGACACTCTGACTGACACCAAGTCTCAGAGCAACATTTCTTTGCGTATTGCCATCCTGAAGCCAAGCAATAGCCCTTTCTCGATCTTCGATAGTCAGTTGAAGTTGTACCATTGTCGAATTTGGAGTGTGCACCGTACACGAATGCAAGTTCCAATTATACGGAAATTCAGCATTGGGAACATGAAATACACGTGCAAAGCGTGCAAATGAAGCGCTTTGTGAAAAAGCAAGTTATGGGCACTTAGCAGACCTTTCGCTTTCGCCCTAATTTACGTGCAAATGTAAGCATGTTTTCACCATTAGAACTAGTCGACAGTGTCAATGACAGTGGATTTTAATTCATTTATGGGTTGCTTAGACCCACTTTCGTCAAAATGGAACAATACCATGCGTGACATTATGGTCTAGCTAATATAATTGACATTCAGAAAATAATGTCGAAAATATCATCTGACCCTTAAATTCTTTTGAGTAGTATATACTTTACAAGTAATTGGAATTACCAACAATATGCGGAAACATTTATACATGTCAAAAAAAAATTTGAACCGCTGTTCGCAAATCTCTCTTTCTCTCCCTCTCCCCTTCTAACTCCATCTCTCCCTCTCTCTCTGTCTGTCTCTCTCTCTCTCTCTCTCTCTCTCTCTCTCTCTCTCTCTCTCTCTCTCTCTCTCTCTCTCTCTCTCTCTCTCTCTCCCCTTCTAACTCTGTCTCTCTCTCTCCCTCTCCCTCTCCATCTGTCTCAATGTACAATGTATGAACTGTCCTATCTGTAGGATAGTGCATATAAAAAAATCTGTTATGTCTATATGTCAGAATTGCCAAAATGTTTCGCATCCAGTAGCCGATGATTAATAAAGCAATGTGCTCTAGTGGTGTTGTTAAAGAAAACCTTAAATACATGTATTTTACAGAGCTGGTGTAGTATGCTGCTTTGTTTCCAATGATCTGATACACAGCCGACTGCTCAACAAGGATAACAATGGACCGGTTGGCAAAGTGACTTCGGCATTTAGTACATTGAACAACTATGTTGATGACACAATACAAGTATGTCGATCTACAGTTTGTTAATTACATGTAGTTTAATACAGAATGAAACAACCATTCTTAATCTATAGTCCATCCCACATGGAATGCCTTTTTTCATGCTATGGAATTTAGTAGAATTTAATTATTTCTGAGACGATTCTTTTCTAAATTGGACACAAAAATAGTTAGTTTTTTTTTGTTATTTCCAAAACACATAATTTCCAAAATATATGTTGTTGTTGTTTGTTTTTGTTTTTTGGGGTTTTTTTTTGGGGGGGAGGCCTGGTTAGGATGAAGCAGTACCAAAGAATTTAAGACAATTCATGGAATATTTGTGTGGAACATGCTATAGGAATTTCACTGTTGCATACAGTTGTATAACACTTGCACCATTTTAAAATTTTAATTATACTTTAAGATCACATTAGCTGACTTATTGGTAATTTTTGTTTAGTTCATAGCTTATTTAATGAGCCATCCATGGTTTTTTAATAACTTTGATGCATAAGTAAGAATTATTTTTTTTACATTACAGGTGTTTGTGTTTTTAATGACAATGTTCAGCTTATTTTATGTCGGCTGTCAACATTTATTTTAATTTATTATTCCAGCACTGTTTATCGAGGCTGCATGAAACTGTACAGTATAGACTGGTTTTTATGTTTATCTTTTGACAGGACGTTCCAACCAGTGCACCACGACTGGCATATCAAAGGCCGTGGTATGTACTACCCTGTCTGTGGGATGGTGCATATAAAAGATCCCTTGTTGCTAATCGAAAAGAGTAGCCCATGACGTGACAACAGGTTTCCTCTCAATATTTGTGTGGTTCTTAACCATATGTCTAACACCGTAAATAAAATGTGTTAAGTGTGTTGTTAAATAAAACATTTCTTTCTTTCTTTTGACAGGATGTTGCTAACAAGACGTTAGAGACATTTGATAAAACTCGGACAGAGCTTGTGAGAAGAATAAATGGTAAGAAATTATTACAAACACTAAAGGTGGAATTTACAAAAGAAGATCTTCCTTTTTTTTTTTTTTTTTTTTTTTTTTTTATTGCCCCAGAAAAACAATAGATAAAGTCAGGGTTAAAAGAGATCATCCTTTGTTAATTTTTAATTGTGTGTAAGTCTCAAACATGGACAAAATATGACATCTTGACATCGCGACTAAATGGACACCTGCCTTTATTAAATATACAAGGCTAAGTAGGGAAGAATAATAGAAATAGAAATGTTTTATTTACCGACTCACTCAACACATTTTATTTACGGTTATATGACGTCAGACATATGGTTACGGTCAACACAGATATTGAGAGGAAACCCACTGTTGCCACTTCATGGGCTACTCTTTTCGATTAGCAGCAAGGGATCTTTTAAATGCACCATCCCACAGACAGGGTAGTACATACCACGGCCTTTGATATACCAGTCGTGGTACACTGGCTGGAACGAGAAATAGCTCAATGGGCCCACCGACTGGGATTGATCCCATACCGACTGTGCACCGAGCGAGCACTATACCACTGGACTACATCACGCCCCAAGTAGGGAAGTTACATGTAACTAAAGTTAAATATAATTCGTTCAGTCGGCTCTGATTTTGTATTGGTTAAGACGGGTTTTTGAGATATAGAGGTACATGTTTCCACATATGTGCTAACATTATAGTATTATTTCAAAAATGAGAAAAACAGTATGATTAATTAATATACAGATGTATCTCCCAGGGCTTCTAGAATGAGAAAAACAGCATGATTGATTAATATACAGATGTATCTCCCAGGGCTTCTAGAATGAGAAAAACAGCATGATTGATTAATATACAGATGTATCTCCCAGGGCTTCTAGAATGAGAAAAACAGCATGATTGATTAATATACAGATGTATCTCCCAGGGTTTCTAGAATGAGAAAAACAGCATGATTGATTAATATACAGATGTATCTCCCAGGGCTTCTAGAATGAGAAAAACAGCATGATTGATTAATATACAGATGTATCTCCCAGGGCTTCAAGAATGAGAAAAACAGCATGATTGATTAATATACAGATGTATCTCCCAGGGCTTCTAGAATGAGAAAAACAGCATGATTGATTAATATACAGATGTATCTCCCAGGGCTTCTAGAATTGTTATAAAAATCCATTAGCCATGGGATCAGTGATTTGAAATTTGTACTAGCCTTGATTAAAAATTCACTAGCCATAGTTTAAGTAAATAAAATTTAACTAATAGGAATAATTGTTTATGTTACATAAAGGAGGATATAGAGCTTAAAAAACATTAGATTTGAGGGGAGGAAGGGGTAGAATATTCACATTTACAAAAATGTTCACCAGCCATCGGGCATGGCGATGGTAGTTATTTACTAGCCCAACATCGAATATCACTAGCCATGGGAGTGGGGCTACCATAATCCAGAAGCCCTGTCTCTCCACCTACATGTCATCCACAACAGTAATACACAGTGTGAAAACCAATATGCTGGATAATTATGTGTAATAATATTTTTTTCTGTACAGTTATGTATAATGATTTTTTTATATATATATATATATATATATATATATATAAAAAATCATTATACATAACTGTACAGAAAAAAAAAAAAAAAAAAAAAAAAATAATCATATATATATATATATATATATATATATATATATATATATATATATGATTAAGTGTAATGATTTTTTTTTCTTCTGTATAAATGCTGTTAATTATATATTGGTCCTTGAACAGTTACATGTAGTATAGCTGGCAGGGGAAATAACTCTTACATTTGAATGAATTTAGTTTTGGATGACAGCACTGATGTGTTTTAACAAAGCTGCAGTATTTGGTATTTATTACCCATGTGGTTAAAAATATCTTGGTACATACCATAGTGATACGTCTCACTAGAACGCCAAGTGGGACGTAACACTTCGACGTCACATGATGTCATCGATTGGCGCACTACGACCTGACATGAATGTCAGCTAAACAAGTTGAGTGATATAAATTAAGATCGATTAGGGGTAATAAATAGCATATTAAACTTGCTACCATTTTGTATCATGTTTATGTCCCTCGTAAAATAATTTTAATTGTTGGTAAAGCACGTGAAAATAGAAAATTTTGTTTTACTTGGGACATAAACATGATATGAAACGGAAGCTCGTTTAATATCCTATAAATTTGTAATGCCATTATTTAACCATATATGTTAAATTTGTTTATGGTCACATGCCCTGCTTTAATATTGTGACTAAACTCAATATTTTGTTCAAATGGAAAACGTATTATTCTTCACTTTAAAACTGAGAATCCGTCTGGAATTTGGCTAGTTTGTATAACAAAATATTTGATAAACATAGCGACATACTTCTATGTTGTATGAAAACTGCTGACAATAACCCTTGGTAGCAGTAACACATGAGTTTAGTAAAACTGCAGTTTTGGCTCTATTTTACATTACATGTAGTAAATAATGTTATAATATAGTGAGGTGAGCTTTTATCTTTGTGAAGTATTAATAATAAGGCCAAAAAAACCCCAAAAAATATGGTTCCAGTTACCCAACCGACCCTAATTTGTTTGGCCAGTTTCTTTGATCCTAAACTTTTTTCCCATTCCTATTGATCTTCAAAGCAGTGAGAGGACGCAGAATTTGTCTGAAATGTTACTTTATTGCTCTTTGTCAACACCAGTTTGACAGATTTTAGGAATTAACGAAAAAATTAAAACGTTATAGCCTACCTACCTACCCTAGTTTGTTTTTACATGTAACCGGAACCACACACATTTTTGTATTTGGCCTAATGAAAAGTGAGACACGAGTAAAAAAATTTATTTGATTAACTTTTGAAACTGAAATTTTTTATCTTTACTTTCAGAATCAGCTGTTACTGCAGTGGATCAAGTTGCAGAGTCACTTAATGCTACATCTTTGCTTAACCAGGCCAAAGACCTTGCTAAAGGTTTCTTACTGACTGAAATACATCTGTGAATATATAGAGAATAGTACATAAGTGGCCGTTAGAAACCATTTATCTCACAACGAGTTGTTTTAAAATGTATCTTGACAAGTGAAAGCGAGTTTGATGTTTTTAAACAACGAGTTGTTAGATAAATGGTATTTAAAGGACACAAATGTATTATTCTATTTCTTACATATCCTCAAAAACCAGGTTTTAAGCACATTTTAACATCTTTTTCGATTAAAAGTTATTTACAGTCGTTGCATTTGTAGCTAACTTATGCGTCACAGACACATGTTTATCAGGTTAACTATACATCACAGTGTAATCGATTTCCACTGTGCTGTTTTTTTATTGGACATGGCATCGGTGACCTGGTCATCACCTAGGAGCAGCCAGTCGTATGTCCTGAAATTGTTATCACACGTATGTGTAGAAACAACTATGGGTTAAAAATATTTGACACATTTGTAAATATTTTATCAATTAGATACACAAGTCACTTATTCGATTTTCAAAACTTAATTACTGAAGCCTTTTTTAATTAAGTATGTATGTTATTATTTTTAAAACACAATCAAATTCGAATGTGTGTTAATTTCCGTTACTATTTGTATAGTTTTGGACCATGCCATGCTTTGTATTGCTTGTATTACTTAAAGCAATTGTTGCAGTCATAACCCTGTCAAATGCCAAAAGTTATAGCTGTACAAGATGAGACTTGGAAATCATGGTCAATACTTAGATAAAAAGAATTAAATTCAGGACACAGGCATTTAGAATTTGATATTTACATTAACTTATGCTTACAAATTCTTTTTTTCTTTTTTAAGATTGTGGAATTAATTTTGTGTTTGTAAAAAAAAAAAAAGTTCTTCAAATTAAAATTTAAGCTGTAGCAATAATATTTTACTGTTTATTTTTTTTAATAACAATGATAGGTTAGTTTATTTTATCACTGCAATGTTTAAACTACAAAAAAAAAATCAAAACAAAATATCCACTATGTCATTTGTGTTACCCTGAGCAATATCAAAAGTACGATGTCAATGGTGTAACCACTACTTTCTTTATACTCCATTTATTTAACCATTTGTTTCATCAATAAAACAGTGGTATTATATTCATTTGATATGCTCTAAAAATGCTTTTTCCTGTTCAGGACGAATGAGAAATTTCCCATTCTTACCTTTACAGGATAAAGCCGATATCTGACGTCATTAACT
Organism: Gigantopelta aegis; assembly: GCF_016097555.1. Taxonomy (NCBI): domain Eukaryota; kingdom Metazoa; phylum Mollusca; class Gastropoda; order Neomphalida; family Peltospiridae; genus Gigantopelta; species Gigantopelta aegis. Next base: position 56,450,639 of record NC_054706.1, read on the forward strand.
AGTTATCCTCTATTTATCCCACAATCACTGTATACATTGGCGAGATATGATGACTAGATAAATAGAGGTTATTACCAGTGTTTTTTGGTATCATCAGTATCACCGGCCTCGGTGGCGTCGTGGCAGGCCATCGGTCTACAGGCTGGTAGGTACTGGGTTCAGATCCCAGTCGAGGCATGGGATTTTTAATCCAGATACTGACTCCAAACCCTGAGTGAGTGCTCCGCAAGGCTCAATGGGTAGGTGTAAACCACTTGCACCGACCAGTGATCCATAACTGGTTCAACAAAGGCCATGGTTTGTGCTATCCTGCCTGTGGGGAGCGCAAATAAAAGATCCCTTGCTGCCTGTCGTAAAAAAGAGTAGCCTATGTGGCGACAGCGGGTTTCCTCTAAAAAAATGTGTGTGGTCCTTAACCATATGTCTGACGCCATATAACCGTAAATAAAATGTGTTGAGTGCGTCGTTAAATAAAACACTTCTTTCTTTCTTTCTTTCTTTCTTTCATCAGTATCATATATTAGGAATAAAAATTGTATTATGTGAGCCTCTGGCGAGCATAATACATTATTTTTATTCCTAATATATGATATTGACGATACCGAAATACATGAGGGTAATAATCTCTTTATCATATAAGCTCAAGCTTAATACAACATGTTTTTGTAAACTGTACACACAACTTTAATTCCAGTCCGCCATTACTAGATATTCAAATGACGTAAGAATATGTGGCGCGGTGTATTTTTTAATGGAAATGACGTCAAACTTGAATGACGTCATTTTGGATGTCCTTACATCAAAATAAAGTTATGCCTAATGTTTTTTGTTTTCTGAACACTGGACAGCTTTCAGTATCAAATTGCCACTGAAATGTTTTTATTTGATGACTATGAATGCATACGTCAATCATGGAGTGTCACCCAAGTACGTATGCTTAAATGTCAATAAACCTAGTGCCGAGATCTCGACTAATTTACACCTAATTTGCAAAGTTATCAAATTCTTAAAGTATGTGATCTGAAAAACATCACATACTTTGATTGCACTGAAAATGTAAGATATTATATGATAAATTTCTATATTTTCGGTCACTGGCAAAAAAATTAGGTCATGTGACATAAGCCCGACTCGACTCAAATATTACAGACTAGATTTTCAATAAACATACTCATAAATCATTTGTTTAAGTACAGTAAATACAAATAACTTTTAGTTTTGCAATAGCAATACAAAACTTGTATAATTATTTATGAATTAGAGTTTAGAAACGCTCTTTTAATGTTGCAGAATGTAGCTAGCATCTTACAAATAATGACGTGTCTCTTGTATGACTTCATACAGTAAAAGCCTTGCTAGGTTGACGATACTCTTATTTGTGTACACAATAATGGAATAAATAATGATTTTCCAACTATTCCCGTAGGATTGCAGGATAAAAGAAACTGGTTAGTTTCTTAAAATACCAGCTTTATCCTGCTCAGGTCGAATAGCGAATGCAGCTCGGCAGAGCCTTGCTGCATTCATCATTCTAACCTTCGCAGGATAAAGCCGATATCTTAAGACAGTAATCAGTTATTCCCTATATATACATAGCTATGAAATATATAGATCTACAGAAACCATAAAAGTGATATTCGGTAAACAAAATTTATTTTCATTCTATTTTAGTTTCAGTGAAAATATAGACATCGTATTTACTTTTTTAAACAAGTTCTTGATTAAATTGTCTCCCTTGTAAATTATTCTGTTTTGATTATTGAGGCCATGTGGGCACAAAAATATATTATATTGACAATACTGAAACACACCATGGTAATAATCTCTTTATCATATAATCTCAAGCTTTATACGTGTTCTTGTAAACTGCACACACAACTTTAATTCCAGTCCGCCATTACTAGATATTCAAATGATGTAAGAATATGTGGCACAGTGTCTTTTTGAATGGAAATGACGTCAAACTCGAATGACGTCATTTTGGATGTCCTTACATCAAAATAAACTAGAGCTTAACATTTTTAGTTTTCTGAACGCTGGACAGCTTTCAGTGTAAAATTGACATTGAAATGTTTTTATTTGATGACTATGAATGCATACATCAATTATGGAGTGTCACCCAAGTACGTTTGCTTATAATGTCAATAAACCTAGTGCTGTGACCTCGATTAATTTACATCTAATTTGCAAAGTTATCAAATTCTTAAAGTATGTGATCTGAAAAATATCACATACTTTGATTGCACTGAAAATGTAAGATATTGTATGAATGTATTAACTATTTCAGATGCTAATTCTACCAAAGATGAACTGGGAAATGTAGACACAATTCTGAAGAAACTGATTGAGATGGGACAGAACCTAACGACAGAACTAAATGAGATAAAGTCTTCAGTTGAATTAATCTGCAAAAACATCAATTGTACCATTAATACCACTCAATATAACACTGATGCAGATTTTACACAGGTTATTGCATTTGTAATTTTTAATATTATATTTCATATCTTGTTATTATCTTATATGTATCTAATCTAAACTATCCCCCCAAAAATCATCCCATTTGGCTTTCTAAAATAAGAAACTAGTTGTTATATGACAGGGTTCAATATCAGTTGTATCAGATTCATGTGTGCTGATTTATATTTGATTTGTGTTTAGCAAACAAATACAGTGAAACCTCTCAAAACTGGACCCTCAGTAAACTGGAATTCACTTAAAACCGGATGTTTTTCACAGTCCTCTTTTAAATATCAGTACAAAAAGAGAACCTCTCTAAACAGGATATCCTTTAAAACTGGACATTTTACTTGGTCCCGAGTGTGTCTGGTTTATGGGGGTTTCACTGTAGTTGTTTTTATTTTAGATAGGATTTTTTTGGTTTTTGTTTAGAAGATTGCACACCCTACATGTATAGTCTTCTGCATATATTAGGAAAAATAGCAAATATGGTTAATCACAACTAAGATAGTAAACTAACAATGTTTGGTGGTTAAGTGAGACATATTTGCTTGAAAGCTACTGTCATTTTCATTCATTTCAACTTATTTTCATGCTTATATCCAATTACGGTTCAAGCACACCATACCAGACACACACCTCAGCTGTCTGGGCTGTCTGTCCAGGACAGTGAGTTAGTTGTTAGTAGTTAGTGGTTAGTGAGAGAGAAGAAGGTGTTTTGGTCTTACACCTACCCATTGAGCCTTTAAGAACTCGCTCCGGGTTGGAACCGGTACCAGGCTGCAAACCCTGTACCTACCAGCCTTATGTCCGATGGCTTAACCACGACACCACCAAGGCCGGTAAGCTGCTGTCATTATCACACCAGTCATAACAGGATGAAGATTTTATGTTTAGCTGTATTTCTGACAAACTGTATGAGAGTAGGTTTGTATGTATTATGTTCATCTCACAGCATGCTATATCTGTATTATTATTATTATTATCTCTCCATTTCTCAGAATTATAAGTCCTAGATCAATGAAACTTGGTCTTTAGTTGCATTTCAGTGCATGTTTAAATTAAAATTTAATGATCGTTTAAATTAAATTTAAATTAAGCAACTGTACCAAAATAATTTGAGCTGTACCTCTCACCCTGGAGTATGCTCCCCGACCACAAAATATTTCTGGAATGACCCTTATTTATTTATTTTTCTCTTTCAGCTGAATAATCTTAGCTCAGTTGCTGGTAATGTCAGTCAGACACTGAATATGGGGAAGTTTGTAGAAGAGGTAATGTTGCAGTAGACAATGGCATTTATAATACTGTAAATCAGCAAATGTTAGCGAGCATAAAATGTGTGTTTTTTTGTTTGTTTGTTTTTCCCCATTTTTATGATATCCACATACATAATACAAGAGAGACATAAATACAATGCATGAAGATTTAATGTATCCATTTCCTTTCTTCTCTTCCCCCATAAAAGAAAGAAAAAAAAAACAAAAAAAAAAACAGAGGCCAATTATGTACTCAATATTCGGACAAGAAAACCAAAACAAACCCTACATTTTAAATAAATTGTGGCAGATCGACCACAATTTGGTGAATCTATCAGAATTACAAGAACAAAAAGCAATAGTCTTTTTTATATAATAGTAATCAGTCAACTTTCTGAATCCAGTTTAAATTGGGTACATACATGTATATTCATTGTAATGACTTTTGAATAGTAAGTGTTTAGTAACCAGAACAATTGCATTAACTGGATTATTATTTCTAGTTAAAAAACCAAGAGTAACATTTTGTTTATTAAATTTAATATTACTACCAGTTTTTATATGAATCCAGTTTGAAATATCAGTCCAGATAGAGTTGACTAATGTGCATTCCCCAAACAAATGAGTCGTTGACTAATGTGCATTCCCCAAACAAATGAGTCATTGACTAATGTGCATTCCCCAAACAAATGAGTCATTGACTAATGTGCATTCCCCAAACAAATGAGTCCTTGACTAATGTGCATTCCCAAAACAAATGAGTCATTGACTAATGTGCATTCCCAAAACAAATGAGTCATTGACTAATGTGCATTCCCCAAACAAATGAGTCATTGACTAATGTGCATTCCCCAAACAAATGAGTCCTTTGACTAATCCCAAAACAAATGAGTCATTGACTAATGTGCATTCCCAAAACAAATGAGTCATTGACTAATGTGCATTCCCCAAACAAATGAGTCATTGACTAATGTGCATTCCCCAAACAAATGAGTCCTTGACTAATGTGCATTCCCCAAACAAATGAGTCATTGACTAATGTGCATTCCCCAAACAAATGAGTCATTGACTAATGTGCATTCCCCAAACAAATGAGTCTTTGACTAATGTGCATTCCCCAAACAAATGAGTCATTGACTAATGTGCATTTCCAAAACAAATGAGTCATTGTATCAAGTTCTAAATTACAAAAACTACACATTGGAGAAGAAATATAACCAATTTTGTATAGATATGAGCATAAAATGTTAGCAAATTTATCTGATATTTCATGATGCTAAGTTTAAAGAGACGTCCAACAGACTGTTCCGAAAAACGTTTGTGCAGTTGTGTTCTCTGTTATTAACAGAACTCGCAACAATGGTTACATGCTATTGATTAAACCAAAATAATAGCAAACAACAATAGTTAGTTGCATGCACGTTACCGTAATTTTCTACTAAATTCAAGATGTCTTTAAGCTGCATAACGTCAAGATTTGTCAAAAAAACATTATTTCAGCTGATCCTACAACGTAAGCTTAGTATTTTTTTAGTTTCTGACATGATGACCTAGCTTGCTAAAGTTCTATGTCGCTAATGGTTTTTATTTGGATTTTGCTAAATTTTAAGATCGCTAATATTTTATGACTTACAGTATGTCTTAGGTATACAGACAATTTACTAATATGCCTTAGATATGTTCAAATTAAATTAAATTGAAAGTATAATGACATAAAATGAATGGAAATTAATAAGAGAAATCGAATCGAATAGAGTTGCTGATAATTCAACAGCATTTCATTTCACTCTTCAGTGTTTCTGCCAGAAATAAATTTTTGGGTATGGCGCAGTGGAATTGAATGCAACCACAGTCAACATGGGGTATGGGGGGGTGGGGGTATGAGGGACCTGCCCGGGTTAAGTTTAGGATTAGGATTAAGAAAATCGTACAGTAATGATAAAGAGTAATTAATTTTGTCAAAAGGTTAACTTAAAAAAATTAATCAGCAAAAAAAATTGTGTGGTGCCATACCCATTTTACTGTCTGGCAGACAGCCTGCCCTTTTTAGGTCACTTGTGCTGAAGGCTCAGGAGACCTATAGAATTACCTGTGATTGATTAATTTATTTTATTAGTCCTCCACTGGTTCAACTGGAGGGAACTATATGTTTCATCTCCGTCCTTCTGTCTGTCCCACATATATTATTCCGGATGGTTTTTTCACAATGATATTGAGCTAAAAAAAAAATTGTTGCTTTATCATGTACTGTTACAGAAAAATGTTTCATTGCAATTTACCCATTTTTGACATGAACATAGGAGATATGAATTTTTTTCTTTCTTGGGTTTTGTTTTGCAATGCCTCAAGATATTAAGATGGATTTTGTATGTACAATGTAGCTTTAGCACATACTGTTACAGATCAAGTTTAACTATCACTGCTAATTTATCCATTTTTCACAGTTATGGCCCTTGAGTTTAGGAGATATGAAAATTTGTTCGGCTCAGTACGGGACATGTATTGCTTTAGCAGTACTTCATTCATTTAATTTCAAGTTATTTTTGTGGCTATATCTAATTAAGGTTCAAGCACGCTGTCCTTGGCACACATATCAGCTATCTTGGCTGTCTGTCCAGGAGAGAGGGTTAGTTTTTAGTTGGATAGTGAAAGACAGAAAAGGGTGTAGTGGTCTTACACCTACCCATTGAGTCATTAAAACTCGCTCTGGGTGGGAACCTGTACTGGGCTGCGAACTCAGTATCTACCTTGTTTTCGATGACTTAACCACAACACCACCAAGATCGGTTTAGCAGTACTCTCTAAATGCTTGTTATATTGTTAAATAAGAGCTAAGCAGCTGGTTATACTGGATGCAATGCCTCTAATCAAAACTGTTTACACTTTCAGGCTGAAGGTAAAATTAAAGAAGTGAAGAAAAACTCGACTGATAGAATAAATTCCGAGATTGAGAGTAAGTAAAATCTTAAAATAATATTTCAAATAATGTTATATCTTTAGTTCATTGCATTATGATGAGTGGGGGGGGTGGGGTGGAGGGGGGGGGGGAGTAGCTCAGTGTTAAAGTGCTCACCTGAGGTGTGATGGTACATCAAAGACTGTGGTATGTACTGTCCTGTTATGGGAAAGTACATATCAAAGACACCTTGCTGCTTTATTGAGAGGAGTAGCACATGTGGTGGCAGTGAGTGTGTTCTTTTTTCTCTGCTAATCATATGTCAGAATAGAAGTATGTTAGACACCAAATAACCCTGTCTATGACCATGCCATATTGAAAGCATTGGTTATCATCCAAATGTAGCTTAGAATGTTGAAACGACCATTTATTAGGAAACTGTTTGTTTTATTTGAATAAATTTACTAGAGCATGTTGATTTATCAATCATTGGCTATCGGATGTCAAACATTTGGTAATTCTGACATGTAGTCTTAGAAAGGAAACCTGTTATATTTTCCCATTAGTAGCAAGGGATCCTTTATATGCATTTTCCCAAATACAGGGCAGCACATACATGTACCATGGCCAAGTGGTCATTGTTTAATATGTCCTGAGATGTAGTCATTTAAATATTTCTTTCTTTTCCTTTCCTATTCTGGAACTTTTTTCTAGTTTTTTACTGTTAAATGTGTGTCTTGTTTTTTTATTTTAGGCGCTTCTTCTTCACTGGATAGTGTGAGACAGAAGATCAAGAACCAGACGGATAATTTCAGGGACCAAGTCAAATCATTTGTAAGTACGGCATTGGTTATCGTGCTCGCTGAGGTGCAATAGGAAATAATGTCAGTCACAAAGAGGCCATTCATGGGCATCTCCAGGAATTTTGGTTTCAAAAGGGGCTTGTTTTTGTAATGAACTAGTACATTTTAAGCTAATGTATTATTATCTTCTTCTTTTTTTGTCTCAGAGCAAAGAATTGTATAAAAAGAAAAATCACCAAAAGGGGGTTTATATTCACACACCAACAGAACCCCCCTCGCCCCTCTCATTGACAGTTGATCTTGGTTTGATTGTCTGGTTTTCAGAAGTACACTTTACATGAACACAGTGAGATGGGATTATTCGTCTGTAGTTAGTTTAGAGGGGTTTCTAGTTTAAAAAAAGGGTAATCTTTAATGTTAAAAGATTTGTAAATTCATGGACTTTAAATAAAAAACCCAATGAAAATCTAGTCTTAAATATTCGAGTCGAGTCAGGCTTATGTCATGTAACTGAAAATATAGAAATTTATCTAGTCATAATATATCGCCAGTGAATATAGTAATTGCAGGTTAACTATAGTTGCACACATGTAAGAGAAAAACAGACTTTGCAAAGCCGGCCCTTGGTACCTAATATAACAGGGCTTCTAGATTCAGTGCTGGGCTTGTAAATAACTATTATAACTGGGCTAGTGAATAACTATTATAACTGGGCTAGTGAATAACTATTATAACTGGGCTAGTGAATAACTATTATAACTGGGCTAGTAAATAACTATTATAACTGGCCCAACAGCTAGTGAAACAAATACCTTGTCAAATGCTGCATTTAAGTCTTATTTTGTAAATATGAATATCCTGCCCCTCTTCCCACCCCAAAGATAATGGGGGGGTTTTCTCTATCTCCCTCTTTAGGTGATATATCTGATTATTACTACATGTACTAGGAAAACTGTATTTATTTAAAGTAGGTAGTATATTTTTAAAATCACTGATCTCACGGCTAGTGGATTTTTATAAAATTCTACAAGCCCTGTATAATTACCAATGTTTTATATTTCAGACCTCATTTTTCAAAACTGCCGAAGATAAAGTAAATACTAGCACCTCTGATGTGAAAAAATATGCCGACTATGTGTAAGTAATTTTTATTTATAATTTATTTTCAGGGATGTGAGAGTTACGTGGAAATGTGTAAATACGCTTTTCCATTTCGTCTAAAAAAACCCACAACATGATGTTCAGTACTGTTGACCACACAAGGTTCATTTGCATGTTTTCACGGTTTCAAGTTTATGATGTGTGCCTTATATTATAAGTTATAACCAGTTTAGATTCGTTAGCATTGAATGCAATTTTTGGCAGTTCCAAGGGTTGCAAACAATTTTTCTTCAGGGTCCCTTGAGCGGCCCCTGGACCTTGACCGCAGTAAGTTTGTTTGTTCCAGCCCCTCTCACATCCCTGTATTTTAAAGGCACATAACCCAGTTTTGGCAGCTGCTACTTTCACATTATCTCTGGATCATTCAACTTGTTTTAGGGCTAAAACGTTCTTTCATTATATTTGTCATGGGTAGAAATTAGGAAATATTTCCAGTACCCTGGATGGACTAATATCCTACATGTAGTTAAGTTGCTAGTCACTATGAAAAATGACTACCCCATCCCCACCAGCCCGAAATATGGATTAAAACTATGCAACTTGAAAATTGCATGCTAAATATAATCGTGTAAAAAAAACTACGAATCCACTTCATTTATGAATTAATTACCTTTTAAAGCACTGATAATAAATATAATTGTGCAATAAGATTTAAGGCTGGTAGGTCCTCGGTTTGTATCCCAATACCGGCTTTAATGACTCCGTGTGTAGGTGTAAGGCCCCCACACTTGATTTCTCTCTCAGTAACCGCTAACAACTAACCACCAACCCTCTGTCCTGGACAGACAGCCCAGAGAGCTGAGGTGTGTGTGTCCAGGACAGCATGCTTGAACCTTAACTGGATATTAGGATGAAAATAAGTATTATTAAATATGCTTGTCTTCCTGCAGGTACTGGGACGTAGCCCAGTGGTAAAGCATTCGCTTGATGCGTGGTCGGTCTGGGATCGATCGCCGTCGGTGGGCCCATTGGGTTATTTCTCGCTCCAGCCAGTGCACCACGACTGGTATATCAAAGGCTGTGGTATGTGTTATCCTGTCTGTGGGATGGTGCATATAAAAGATCCCTTGCTGCTAATCGAAAAGAGTAGCCCATGAAATGGCGACAACGGGTTTCCTCTCTACATCTGTGTGGTCCTTAGCCATATGTCTAACGCCATATAACCGTAAATAAAATGTGTTCAGTGCGTCGTTAAATAAAACATTTCCTTCCTTCCTGCAGATACTATGGTGGGATTGGTGTGTGCTGCATCTACCTGCTGATTGTAGTTTTATACTACATGGGTGTGCTCTTTGGGATGTGTGGTGAGAGACCTGGGCACGATGCCCCATGCTGCAACAAGGGAATGGGAAGCAACTTTCTTATGGCGTAAGTTACTTATGTACAGGTATATTAGACAAAGTTGTCTCATCTTGATGATGAAGTCATTAGGTGAGGTATAGCTATTTTACTTTTCCAATGATGACGGAAGTTGTAGTGGCGATGGTGTGAAGATTTACATGTAACTCCGACATTTTGCATTTAGGTCCATGTCTCACAAACTACAAGAACTAAATAAAAAGGGAAAGAGATGCATACACATATGTTCATCTCAATCCAATGTTAATTTTTTTTTTTTTAAATAATTAAATTTCATTTGTTTTTAATTTTTATATTATTATATATACAGTCAAACCCGCTTATTTGCATACCCTCGGTGCTGCTCGATTTTGTGCAATTAACCGGGTTAGTCGATTAACCGATAGAGTACCGACTTTCACTTTGTAACAGCCATCCAACTACAAAGTGGCATGGGAGACAGTCTAGCATAATGCGGTACTTCATACCGGAACTATTACAGTTAACACATGTCACATGCAGTTGGATATATATAAATGTAAAAAAAATATATCGATCGATATATATATAATTAGCATGTTTTTGTTTTAATCTGCCAGATCAGAAATCATTTTAAAAAAAACAACCCAACAACGTCTGTCACTGGGCGTCGTTTTCTAAAAACACAAACTTTGTGCATTAAAAAAAAAAACACTGACCATCCACTAGTGTACACAAAGTGTATTAGCCATGTAGTTAATGAGATAAACTTGAAACAACAGAACCATCAAAAAGTTCACGTTTCATCGGTGCACGTGTTTACAAAATGACGTCAGTTTCCGGAATTACCGGGCTGTTGATTGACCGAATGCGCCTTACCATAGAATTACGTGAACTTGTATGAATTTGCTGGTATGGTGTTCTTTCCCTCCCAAAAGATATGGCAAGCTTTGGTATTATTTGTGATCCCCAAATAATGACTTTGCTATTGTTAAGCAATTAAAGTTAAGCTCGGCTAGTGAATCGTTATCAGTTCCAGCAGTCTGCATTGCATGCATGACCGGTCTAACACAATTGACTTGACCTTCATGGTGCGGTCCGACTGATTGGTGTCTAACAATATAGCAAAAACTTAGGGACGATCCATAAATAACGGTCTTTGTTATGTTTGTTTTTTGACGACCTCCCCCCACCAGTCTTTTTTTTTCCGCTACATTTTCTGGGAAGCAAGTGATAAATCGTTTCTTTTGCGTTTAACACTGCATCTAATGAATAAGTGAACAACAACTCTTTCTCAGTCACATTTATTAAAAACATAACCGGCTAGGACGATTGATCTGTAATCTTTTAATTACTAACAAGACTTCTCAACATAACGTAATTGACACAGAACAATGATTGCCCTGAACACGTCAATCGAATAGGGCCTCAATAGTTGAGTGCGCATGCGTACAAGCGCACAGGCGGTACTTCTAAAAATAATAGTCGGAGCGTTACCTGTTATTGAGATGGCCTCTGATTAACAGCAATATATTGCAAACAAAACATTAGGTCTTAGGTTTATTCAACTTATTTATGTCATTCTTAAATCTTGTAGTCGGGTATTGTGATTCACCAGTAGTAACGTGCACACCATCTCATTTGCATGTCACACGTCGACTCTGTAAACAGCGATTACAGTCGGCTTATTACACACACACAGTGAGCTCAAACAAAACAGATTAATCGGTGATTTATTTGAGTTTTTTTGCCAAAGTTTGATAGACTTTCTCAGTCATTTGTGACATTAATTTAGCACAAACAAAAAAAACTACGTTATTTATATGTGCAAATAACCGATATATAGCCTGTAGTCTGTGCAATTAACCGGATGTTTTGTAGTGTTATACGGGCAAATGGTTCCGTGTTGGGTGAAAATAGTCGATTAACCGAATTATGCTATAAACCGATGTGCAAATAAGTGGAGATGACTGTATATGTTTTTATCTTGAAGGTTATATCATAAATTATTTCTTTATTAATGAAATTGGTTTCTCACAAGATATAAGTTCTAGACCAATGAAATATCCTATGTAATTGCACATAATATAATGCTACCAATGGATTTCTTGTTCAGGTAGGTCTTGGGAACATATGACCAAAATTTTAACTTGAGCAGAAAAAAAATGCAACCTTCAAAAATTGAACATAACTAGGCCTACCTGGACTAATATAACCATGTATGTTCATCTAAAAAGTTTGTTTTGTTTAATGACACCACTAGAGCACATTGTGATTTATTAATCATTGGCTATTGTATCGATTGTGTTCATCAAAATGCATGTTAAAAAAAAAATAATAATATAAGAAAATTCACAATCACCTAGATTAATTATATGCCACAAATTATTTCTTTATTCATGTAGTCACTTTGTGATAGACGAAACATTCAATTCTGTTGAATTCTTGTCCCTGTACAGTGGCGTTGGCTTCAGCTTCTTGTTCTCGTGGCTGTTGATTCTGCTGATCATCATCCTGTTCATCATCGGTGGACCCTTCTACACGGAGGTGTGCCGCTACTTCGTCGACCATGACCCCAACACACTGAAGGTAACATTTTCCATAATGGCGCCATTTTCTGCATTTTATAGGAGGAGGGTGGGACGTAGCCCAATGGTAAAGTGCTCACTTGATGCGTGGTTGGTCAATGATTGATCCCCGTCGTTGGTCCCGTTGGGCTATTTTTCATTCCAGCCAGTGCACCACGACTGGTACATCAAAAGCCATTATATGTGCTATCCTGTCTATGGGATGGTCCATATAATAGATCACTTGCTACTAATAGAAAAATGTAGCGGGTTTCCTCTCTAAGACTATATGTCAGAATTACCAAATGTTTGACATCCAATAACCGATGATTAATTAATCAATGTGCTATAGTTGTGTCGTTAAACAAAACAAACTTTTTATAGAAGGATAACATTAAGATTTTTTGTGACATCATCCAGTAAGAATCGAGGAAATAATATAATAAAATGCATCACAATAAGCTGAGAACTGTTGTTCTGTTTACCAGGGCCCCGTTCCATGAAATTATCTTAGCACTAAGATCACTGTAAGTGCATAACTACCAGATGCACTTAAGGTGGTCTTAACGCTAAGATTGCTTCATGGAACGGGGCCCAGGAGGTTAACTTAATGTTAAAAGTTAGGTGTTTTTTTTAAAGACACCACTAGAGCACATTGATTCATTAATTATCGGCTATTGGATATCAAAATATTTGGTAATTTTAACATATAGTCTTCGAGAGAAAAACCTGCTACATTTTCCCCATTGGTAGCAAGGTATCTTTTATATGCACCATCCCATAGACAGGATTGTACATACCACGGCCAGTCGTGGTGTACTGGCTGAAACGAGAAATAGCCCAGTGGGACCACAGACGGATCGATTTCAGACCGACTGCTCATCAGGCAGGCACTTTACTACTGGGCCATGCATCCACCCCAGGAGGTTAAGAAACGTCAATAAAATGATTAAACAAAAACCACACTTGTTACTCTTGAATTAGTGGTTTATTAAAGTATATGATAAACAAACGAGTGCCATTAAAATTAAAGCAGTGATACAGTTAGATAACAAATAATTGAATGTGTCTGTGAAGTGCTTTAATAATAACGATGATAGGAATTGTAAGCTTGATAAATAACCTGTAGGTAACCAGGGGCCTAATTCACAAAGATTGCTTTTGCTCTGCTAGACAACAAAGTATCCTCTTTGCATGTCTTTTAACATTGCACTGCGAGATTTCAAAGTTATGAGAGTTTAGTGAATTAAACCCAAGGCTCTTATTTTGTGATAACCTGAACATGGGTTACCAGATACTGTAACAATGCTTATTTGAAACCTATAATAATGTAAAATTGATGACCACTGCAGGCGAAGATACAGATACAGAATATTAAATGAGTGTGCCTGTCATGCCATTTTAATGAAATGAGTGAAGAGTTTTCGTATCTGACAAGCGAAAGCGAGTGAGATACCAAAACTGTTCACAATTTCTTAAAACTGATGCGCGGTCGGTCTGGGATCGATCTCTGTCGGTGGGCTCATTGAGCTATTTCTCGCTCTAACCAGTGCACCACGGCTGGTACATCAAAGGCTGTGGTATGTGCTACCCTGTCTATGGGATGGTCCATATAAAAGATCCCTTGCTGCTAATCGAAAAGAGTAGTCCATGAAGTGCCGACAGTGGGTTTCCTCTCTCAGTATCTGTGTGGTCCGACACCATATAACCGTAAATAAAATGTGTTGAGTGCGTCGTTAAATAAAAACATTTCCTTCCCATTTTCATATATTTACCATTTGTGACACCCAATAGCCGATGTGTATTTTTGTGCTGGGGTGTTGTTAAATTCATTCATTCATTCATTCATTCATTCATTCATTCATTCATATTTCCTGCTGTTTTGCACATGACACTGACCAGAAATAATAATAATAGAACAACCCTGTTCGTGACTAATCTTGATAATGGGTATTGTAGTTTGTTGTTTTTGTGTGAGAAATACCCTTTGCGTCGGTTAAAAAAGTGGTCTTCGGCAAATCTTTTTCAGGAATTAATAGCTGAAGTTTTATTAGTTAGTTACCACCAAGTCTGCTTGCATCATTTGCAGATATTTGAAATAATTCATTTATTTATTTATCATTTATTTGTTTATGTATTTATCAATGCCTTATTCTTGATTTTTTTTTTTCATAGCCATTCAATAATGCTATGAAGAATGTTATTGATCTGTCAAAGAAACTTTACAAGAACGCTGATGTTGACATCGATATCGTGGATGTCCTGAAGTAAGTTATTTTATTATTACTTTATAAAAGACGCAAATATTTAATTAATGTGATAAATGTGACGGTTTATACCAGGGCCACGAATCGATCTGAGCACTACTATTACCATAAATATCTACCATCGTGACCTTAACTTTTTTTTATGATTACCAGCCTTTTCCAAGATGCGGCGTAGCTTACTATTGTCATAAAGTACAGTGAAAATTTACAATTGGTACGAGGCAGATGTAGATCCCTTGCTGCTAATCAAAAAGAGTAGTGCATGAAGTGGTGACAGCGGGTTTCCTTTCTCAGTATTTGGGTGGTCCTTAACCATATGTCTGATGCCATATAACCGTAAAATAAAATATGTTGAGTGCATCGTTAAATAAAACATTTCCTTACTTCCTTGTAAGCTACTAACGTAGATGTCAAATGGCAGTTAAATAATGATATGATAATTTTCTAAGAAATTAACTTTTTGTATTAAAATGGTTCTCATATATACCAAATATTTTTTGTGAAACTCTGTGTTTGTTTTTCAATCTTGACCATACGACCTTCACACGAAAATATGGGAGATAACTCTCATGTCTTATTCATTCGGCAATTATCGCTTAGCAAATAAACTGACAAAGTTACTTCATGGATGTCTGATACCAGTGAATACATCCCAGATGTTCCGAACAGTCTGTAACCAATTTATTATTTAATTAAATCGCACTTCTACGCAAAGAAGATTTTAATCATTGAAGGGTTACTTACGACTACCGTAAGGTTGCTTTGTGGAATGGCTGTAAAGTTTACGGTGCCAGTTGTAAAACTCACCTTAAGTCACTACAATTAACCTTAGCTACGATTCTTGCATGGAATGGGGCCCAGGGTTCCGATCTTAGCGAAGGTTAATATTATTGTAGTGACTTTAAGGGAACCTAATATTTAACTGATTTAGACTGGATCCCGTTTTTAGAGATTCGCATTTTCGAATTTAGAAAATTCAGGACCATGAAATTTGGTGTGTTTTGACTGGATTCCGGTTACTTCAGGGTCCGATTTAAACAAGTTTCACTGTACATAGAGAATAACTAGTTAATGACGTTGGATATCTGCTTTATCCTGTGACGGTAAGAATGGGAAATTTCGCGAGGCTCTGCCGAGTGGAATTTCTCATTCGGCCTGAACAGGATAAAGCAGATATCCAACATCAGTAACTAGTTATTATCTTTATCCTGCAGATCATAAAATTAAGGGGAAAAGCTATTATTTCTGTTATTTCAGCCACATTGTACGATGACCTAAAGGTCAAATGAGCAATTTTGTAATGTAGCTATGCGTATGACGTCATATGAGTTTCGTCAAAAGTCGTAATCTGCTAGTATACGTTTATGACTTTGCTTTAATCAGTCATCATAATCTGTCAATAGTAACAGTGGTTGCAGGATAAATATTACATATACATTTAGTAAATATAAAAACAATGCACAGCATGTTTAGTAAATTTGATGAATGCGACAGTTCTAAATACAATTGTGGATATTTCCTGATGAACCAGTACATATCCAGTAAAGTTTGTGAATGTGACAGATTTACTGTGGGTTTATGATAGTACATAGAATGAAAATAATCATTTTCATTCTAATTCCAGTAATTGCTGGGGACAGAACGTAGCCCAGTGGTAAAGCATTCGCTTGATGTGCGGTCTGTCTGCGATCGATCCCCGTCAGTAGACCTATTTGGCTATTTCTTGTTCCAGCCAGTGCTCCACAACTGGTGTAACAAAGGCTGTGGTGTATATTATCCTGCCTGTGGGATGGTGCATATAAAAGATCCCTTGCTGCTAATCGAAAAGAGTAGCCCATGAAGTGGCAACAGTGGGTTTCCTCTCTCAATATCTGTGTGGTACTTAACCATATGTCTGACGCCATATAACCATAAATAAAATGTGTTGAATGCGTCGTTAAATAAAACATTTTTTCCTTCCTTCCAGTAATTGCAGGGCCAACAAGCCGATATACTCCACCCTAAAGCTTGACAACCTCTTCAACGTCTCAGCAGTAATTGACACTACGGTAAGTATCAATACAATTACCATGTCAGAGGCAGATACGGAATGTGATTGGGAAGGTGGGCACAACTTTTAAAAGGCACCTACAGTATTCCAAAATGCACTAATTAATATGCATTATAAATGGACAGTCCCCCCCCCCCCCCCCCCAAAACCCCCTAAAAAACAACGACAACCCAGCTAGGAAACCCAGATAATTGCCATGTCAAGGGCAGATAAAGAATTTGTTTAGAGAGGTGGAAACAACATTAAAAAAGACACCTACAGTGTTCCCAAATGCAGTAATATGCATTATATATGGGTAATCTTCCTTGAAAACATTCATTCAACACAAATATTATTTCTCCCCAATGACAAGAAATTCATCGTAACAGTAGAATTTTGGGGGCATTTCGAAGTTTGGAGGGGTGGCACAACCCCAGCATTCTACAGACACCTGACAGTTACTAATTAAATTGTGTGTTTATGTGTCGTAATAGGTAAGCAGATAATCCTTTTGTTTGCATTTAAAAAATGATATGTGCTAAAACATCCCTTGGTACTAATGGAAAAAAATGTTGTGGGTTTCCTGTAATCCTGCAGTGGTGTATCAGTGGTAGTATTTATATATGTGGTATGTATGTCGATTGATACGCTACAGGTAGGAGTTTTAGCTACATATATCACTATTGTTTGTCTATGGGATTTGATTTTGTGGTATACACCCTTATTTCACATCTCATTATATTAGTTTGCTTTGGTTTCTGTTTTCAGGATGTGCTTGGTATATTTGATGAAATTGCTAATAAAACCATTACCTTTGGAAATATTTCATTGCTGTCACCTGGACTTAAGAAGGATATTCAGGACTTTGCCAATTCAGGCTTGGATGGTATAGATTTCGATACTTATGAAACACAGGTTAGTATCATTGTATGTGGTGTGGGTGTGACATTAAATAGAACTTTAATTCAGATTAATACTAACACCTTTAATATAATTATAGGATATTTCTGTATGCAGAAGAAAGATGGGTACTTTTTTGGTGCTACATGTATATATGCTAATAGGTGACTTTTTGTTTTGTTTTTATTGCACTGTACCAACTGAAGTGTTAGAGCACTCACCTGAGGTGCAGTCGGTCACAGGATCGATCACAATTGATGGACTCTAGTTTTGTTTTGTTCCAACTAGTGCTGTGGTACATCAAAGACTGGTAGATACTGTTCTGACTATATAATGTTCTTTTTTATCGTTCCAACCAATGCACCACAACTGGTCAAAGGCCGTGGTATGTGCTTTCCTGTCTGTGGGAAAGTGCACATAAAAGATCCCTTGCTACTAATGGTAAAATGTAGCAGGTTTCCTCTGACGACTACGAGTCAAAATTACCAAATGTTTGACATCCAATAGCCAATGATTAATAAAATCAATGTGCTCTAGTGGTGCTGTTATACAAAACAAACTTCAACTTTATATACTGTTCTGCTTTTACTTTTTTTGGCACTGGATTAGTTTAATACTTGAGAAAATATGCAGCATAGTAATTAAATAAAATTATGTGATAGTTTACATGTAATGAGGTGGTGGGACGTAGTCCAGTGGTAAAGCCCTCACTCGATGCGTGATCGGTCTGGGATCGATCCCAGTCGGTGGCCCCTTGGGCTATTTCTTGTTCCAGCCAGTGCACCACAACTGATATATCAAAGGCCATGGTATGTACTACCCTGTCTGTGGGATGGTGCATATAAAAGGTTTCTTCTCTATATCTGTGTGGTCTTTAACCATATGTTCGATGCCATTTAACCTTAAATAAAATGTGTTGAGTGTGTCGTTAAGTAAAACATTTCCGTCTACATATAATGAGTGGCCCGAACTTGGTGATAGAGCACTCACCTCAGGATTAATCTGCCCCCCCTCCACCCATGCACCCTCCCTATGTGAATAGACTAACTGTTTTTTCCCCATTCTCGCCAGTGCTCTGCAAGTTGTGTATCAAAGACAGTGTAGGTGCTATATATGTATGCTGTCATTGGGAAAGCACATTTAAAATATTCCTTGTGAACTTCGTTATAAATATTGTGGTATTCATGGTTATTGGCTTTTGAACCACTGTGTCAAAGAGACCGGTATTTGTTTGATAAATTTTCCTGTTACGAGTGATGTGCCCATGTATCTGTAGGTTACCAACAAGTTTTTCCCTATTGTGCAGCCAGGTAGATGACCGTGACAATGTGGAAGTGAAATGGGTGTAAAATGAAAGTGAAAGTAGTAGTGAGGAAGATGCGTGTACATCAGAAAGTAGCACACCGCCGTTTCCCCAGTAACTGGTAGAACCAGCTTTCCAGTGACTGGGACTGTACACGGGAATTTTACATTTTTACTTTATACATGGACACATTTTCCTTGTCATGCAAAACTTAATTCTCAAGGAAAATTTGCTCACGAATGTAGAAGAACCTTTGCAGATAGAGATGTTGGCATAGTGGCCTTGCACCTTCGCACTACGCTGTGAACTCACTCTTGTAGGGAACACATGCCTCAACGATGGTTCATGTGTAACCGACACACAAGGACAGAACAATGGTTTGCATGAAATATTGTGACGTCTTAAATTTGATCTGTTACTGGGATGCAGACTTCCATGATGCATTTAAAGAAATGGATTGGTGGAGGGGGAGGGAGGGAGAGAGAGAGGGGGGAGAAATAATTACTACATATTCAATAATTACATTAATTTTGTAAATGTTCAACGTTGGGAGATGAACAATATACATTGTACTATGGATAACACAGCAGTCATTTTCTTTTTTTTTTATAGAGAGAGACATACATACACACATACACACATACACACATACATACATACATACATACATACATACAGACAGACAGACAGACAGACAGACAGACAGACAGACAGACAGACAGACAGACAGACGAGAAAGATAGACAGATGAGAAAGACAAAAGACAGAGAGAGAGATATGGAGGGAGGGGGGGGGGGGGGGAAGAAATAATTACTACATATTCAATAATTACATTAATTTTGTAAATGTTCAACGTTGGGAGATGAACTATACACATTGTACTATGGATAATGCAGCAGTCATTTTTTGTTTTATGTGTTGAATTTTAATTTGTGTTGTTTGTTTTTAAGCTGGGAGAGGTATGTTGACTTGAGCATGACAGTAGGTTGATTGCAGCAGATGTTTTCATTTATCAGATATCGGCAGTGTGTGTGTGTGTGCTGGTTCCATTTTTTACTTACATACATGTAGTTTATTACTGACATGCAAAATTAGCCGTAGTGGAAACCTGTGCATTGAAATACTTGTTAGCTGTGCATGATAGTGTTATGAGATGTTGTTTTTGTACTTCTATTGGGATTTTCTGAATTTTCTTTCTCTTTTTTTCTTTTATCTCCATGGGCATTCTCATACATGATTATGCTAAATTAGTCTTTATCTTTATAATCTTACAATTACTCTTGGTGGACCCATTCTCTGACTTTTTATTTTTTAATTTTTTTTACCACTACGTCCCAACCAGTTTACCTAGGAAGTGTCTGTGGGAAAGTGCATATATTATTATAATTCTTCCCAATGCTGTCTTTTATTACATACCTATTCAATCTTACTATAGTGATAAAGGCATTTTGAAACTGATAAATTTATTTTGTATCGCATATATGTGCAATATGGACCGGAATATTTAAATGGGGAATCCCCTTTCTCTTTTTACCTGCATTTAGCTCCTTTTATTTACTGATGTCTTATATGATTTACAAATGATGTCATATCGTATTTTTCTGATGCCATATAACCGTAAATAAAATGTGTTGAGTGCATCGTTAAATAAAACATTTCCTTCCTTCCATTTCATATGGTATTTGAAACATTACAGAAGGCTGCCGCAGAGTATGATTCTTAATGTTAAATGAATCCATGAATAGGGTTTTGATCATAGATTTAACAAAGTGTTGTTATGATGTTAAAAATAAAAAACGTTTTTGTAAAACATAAAAGAAAGTATGTAATAAATACAGAACTTCACATACGTTTGTTTTCACTTCCTATTTATTACACTTGTTTATTTTACGAAAGAACATACCAGTCGACCGCTACGCGGTCTCGTAATATATATTCTTGTGCAAAATAAACTCATGCAATAAATAGGAAGCGGAAACAACGTATGTGAAGTTATGTATTTTTATCAAAAACGTGAAAAGTGTTTGGTCACTGGCTGACAATTAACTGGAAACCATACAACCACTGTTTGTATTATGTCTGACAGAATGAAAACTTGTGAACAAAGTTGGTTATTAGTACTTGTGTAACCATGTATTTGTGTATAAAAATAAAGCATGAATGCTGGGGTGTTGTGCAGTAGTGCCAATATTTGCTGTGCATGTAGTTATATGATGTGCCTTTTTCAAACATTCGATGTAATATACTTCTTGAAATTAGTTTTTGTTTTATAACTGTAATGTTAAGCTGGTACAAAGATACGAGTGCAGAACCTGCCAGTCTAAAAGTTGATGGGTTTAATTACTGCATCATCAAGGCTGCTTTAAATGTGTGTCCAATATTAGGTGCTTGTTCCCATAGGGAATGCAGGCATGCATGTTGTATAGAATTGTTTTAGGCGATGGAGACTAGCAGAGCTTAATAGTAATTATTAGTCCCCGACCTCACCAACTGAAGGAGACTATATGTTTTTTCTGTCCCACATATAGTTTTCCGGACTTTTTTTCAGCAATTCTTCGAGATATTCAGCTGAAATGTTTATGTATAGTTTTATCGTGTAGAAGTACAGATCAAGTTTGAGTTTCATTAGGATTTGTCTATTTTTGACAGTTATGACCCTTGAAGTTAGGAGATTAACGTACGTTGAATACAAATTACAGAAATTATTAATGTTTATGATGTAATAAATGTATGTTAAAGTAGGGTGCTCAAAATTCCAGATGTGATTTATAAAGAATCCCACATAGTTATACATATTCTTTATAATTTGTAAAAATTCTGTGGGTTTTTTTTATTTATTTTTTATTGTAATGCTCCATAAATATTTAGTGCTGAACCCAGCCTTAATTCTTGTAATCACATGGAATTTAATCAGGGAATCTGCCCATAGACAATATACCAAAAAAATTAATATATACATGTACTCATAATTAAAGATGTCATTTTGGATTATGGAAGCTATAGCTACCAGACTATTTCAGAAATACTTAAATTTTATTTCAGTAATAATTTAAGAAAATGAACTTAATGTACAGTTATATTGCTAGGATTATCTCCCTCAGTAGTCAGTGATAAAGAATTGTAGAGTAGTGTATTATGCATGATTTATTGTTTTTTGTGAAACAATTGTTGCTATGCTAATGGAGATGCTGCCAAAAGGTCACTAGTTGTGTAGACAGTTTGCTTTACGCATTTAGTGTAAAATAATCAACAAAAAATTATGTTTGAACTTGAAGCTTAGAACAACACCCCCCCCCCCCCCCAAAAACAAATTAAAAAAATTAATAATAATAATATAAAAAATCCCAGAAGTTAATATTCTTAATGTCATATTGATCAGTACCTTTAGTTAAAACTTGGTTTCTTGTTTGGAATATTCAACTGTAGACATTTGCCGTGTTCTTGAATGTTCAAAGCTTCAGACAGTGATTAGATTTGACTGTTTCACCAGATAAAATTTGAAAATTTGAAAGTTTGGAATATGCTTGATGACTTCAAGACAGGTATATCATTGGCTGTATGTGGTATGTGCTGTCCTGTGGGAAAGTGTTTAAAAAAAGATCCCTAATTGCTGTTAATTGAAAAATGTGGTGGGTTTCCTCTGAGACTTCATGTCACAGTTACCAAATGTTTGACATCCAATAGCTGATGATTAATATATCAGTGTGCTCTAGTGGTGTCATTAAACAAAACAAGCTTTATGCCTGATGAGTCTGTAGGTGGGTATTTGTACATGTATGTACTATATACACATAAAAATGAATTTTCAATTGTCAAGCGTGAAGATGTTACAGATGTTTAAGCCATAAAGAGAATCAAGTACGTGTATCTACATGCAAGGACCAAATATATAAAGTTCATGCCTGTTTTTATCCTGCAATCGCCTGTTACATTGGCAGAATATATATGGTACACTGAAAACTATTTGTAGCAGTAAATGTGTTTTGATGAATTGCAGGATGAAAATGATTACTTAATTTGGTTAATTATAAGATATCAATGGCTTTATGCAGTTAATCTATATTATGGTGAATTTTATTTGAAAAAACACAGAAAAAGCTGATAGATGCTTTTAACCAGTTACTCTTTATTTAAATAAACATGGCTGATAATAGTCGTAATAGATTAGTTATTTGCATGAAATGTATACATACATGCATGACTTTTAATTAATATTTAGCATATTTTGTGGTCTATTAATTTTTTTTTTATTCTACCATTTAATCTTTTAAATATTTTTTTAAATTTAAATAATTCTGTTAAATTAAATAATTGTATTAATACTTGTTAAGCTACATAAATTTTGTTTTAAAATTCTATATAAAATAGTTTTCTGTTGTCATGTTAAATTTTCTCAGTACAAGTTAATCTTTGTAAATGAAATTAATAAACTGTCAACTTAGATTTAATTGTGTTAAGGTTGTTCCAGAGGTGATCCATTGGAAAGATGGATTTTTTATTTTTTATTTTATTTATTTATTTTTTTAAACCACACGTAAAATATATACTGGTAAGTTGGCAAATTTTGCATAGCCTCCAACCCACCCAATTAAAACACTATACATTGCTGTAAATCACCACCTTAAAATATCAATTCTAATGTCTTCCAATCTAACCATAAGCCCAAATCAAAATTAAAAAACAATCTCTCTGCATTATTTCTGGAATAGCCTTGACAAATATAACATATTTTCACTAATTTCTTCTTTACTTGTAAAAGCTCAATCACTATATACATGTACATGTCTGTCAGTGTAATTAAATTCAATCCAAATACATATCTGGGAAAAACCCCACTCCAACAAATAAACATTTAATATTTATTCTAAAATTAATTATTGGAACAGTCTTTTTTATTAAAATATAGTAGTACAAATAGATTTTTTTTTTTTTTAATGACTGTTCACTCTATTATATAGTCATGTAATACAATCTTTTTCTTTCTTTTTTTCAGATGAAAAAGAAATTGGTGAAGGCAAATTTAACAGATCTGGCTGAAGCTCTTTTTCTACAAAGCAGCAACGTAAACCAGTCCGGCAATGCTGTAAATAAGAGTTTTATTTTAAAGATGATGTTTATCTTACAATGAAAGAAACAAATACACTTAGTATTGTAGGCCTAATTTAATTCCCTACTAGAATAGTAATGTCTGTATTCAAGGTTCGACACAGAAAGGGGCAGGACATAGCCCAGTGGTAAAATACTGTATATATAGTAATACAAAGATATAATGTAGGATTGACTAAGTAAAACAGTTAACGTATTGACACCATGGATGAGGGCATTGGATGCTGTCACTCTCTGGCTAGTTATGACTGAATGTATAGTAATACAAAGATATAATGTAGGATTGACTAAGTAAAACAGTTAACATATTGACACCATGGATGAGGGCATTGGTTGCAGTCACTCTCTGGCTAGTTATGACTGTATATATAGTAATACAAAGATATAATGTAGGATTGATTAAGTAAAACAGTTAACGTATTGACACCATGGATGAGGGCATTGGTTGCAGTCACTCTCTGGCTAGTTATGGCTGTATATATAGTAATACACAGATATAATGTAGGATTGACTAAGTAAAACAGTTAACGTATTGACACCATGGATGAGGGCATTGGTTGCTGTCACTCTCTGGCTAGTTATGACTGAATGTATAGTAATACAAAGATATAATGTAGGATTGACTAAGTAAAACAGTTAACATATTGACACCATGGATGAGGGCATTGGTTGCAGTCACTCTCTGGCTAGTTATGACTGTATATATAGTAATACAAAGATATAATGTAGGATTGATTAAGTAAAACAGTTAACGTATTGACACCATGGATGAGGGCATTGGTTGCAGTCACTCTCTGGCTAGTTATGGCTGTATATATAGTAATACAAAGATATAATGTAGGATTGACTAAGTAAAACAGTTAACGTATTGACACCATGGATGAGGGCATTGGTTGCAGTCACTCTCTGGCTAGTTATGGCTGTATATATAGTAATACAAAGATATAATGTAGGATTGACTAAGTAAAACAGTTAACATATTGACACCATGGATGAGGGCATTGGTTGCAGTCACTCTCTGGCTAGTTATGGCTGTATATATAGTAATTCAAAGATATAATGTAGGATTGATTAAGTAAAACAGTTAACATATTGACACCATGGATGAGGGCATTGGTTGCAGTCACTTTCTGGCTAGTTATGGCTGTATATATAGTAATACAAAGATATAATGTAGGATTGACTAAGTAAAACAGTTAACGTATTGACACCATGGATGAGGGCATTGGTTGCAGTCACTCTCTGGCTAGTTATGGCTGTATATATAGTAATACAAAGATATAATGTAGGATTGACTAAGTAAAACAGTTAACGTATTGACACCATGGATGAGGGCATTGGTTGCAGTCACTCTCTGGCTAGTTATGGCTGTATATATAGTAATACAAAGATATAATGTAGGATTGACTAAGTAAAACAGTTAACATATTGACACCATGGATGAGGGCATTGGTTGCAGTCACTCTCTGGCTAGTTATGGCTGTATATATAGTAATACAAAGATATAATGTAGGATTGACTAAGTAAAACAGTTAACGTATTGACACCATGGATGAGGGCATTGGTTGCAGTCACTCTCTGGCTAGTTACGACTGTATATATAGTAATACAAAGATATAATGTAGGATTGACTAAGTAAAACAGTTAACGTATTGACACCATGGATGAGGGCATTGGTTGCAGTCACTCTCTGGCTAGTTATGGCTGTATATATAGTAATACAAAGATATAATGTAGGATTGATTAAGTAAAACAGTTAACGTATTGACACCATGGATGAGGGCATTGGTTGCAGTCACTCTGGCTAGTTATGGCTGTATATATAGTAATACAAAGATATAATGTAGGATTGAGTGTTAATAACAGAGTTAACGTCTTGACACCATGGATGAGGATAAATTCGTTGCAATCACTTTCTGCTTTAAGTCTCTGTGGTCCCTAATTTCTTTCTGTCATTATATTTATTAACTGCACCACTGGCCCTAGTTATTATTAGATTTCATCAATTATATTAACAGGTGGGGGTTTTTTTACTATTAAATTACATATTTCTAATTATATCTTATTCAGAATTTAAGCTGGATGCAAAATATTATCAACAATCTGGCTGATTTGATTAGAAAATCTGCAGCCAAATTCAAGCTTCTGTTAGACAAATAAAGTGTTATTAAGACTCAAAAGAAATGTATTGCTTGTAGAGCTGGGCAGTATTGACATTACAGGTTTGGTATTAGTATGTTTTTGGCGATTTATCTCGGTATCGATACAGTATTCGGTATGGATACAACTCTGATACAGATACCGATATCGAGCAGTATTTTCAGTATACAGTCAGACCTCGTTACAACGACCGTCGTTACTACGACATTTACACCATCCGACCACAAATTGTCAGGAATGAATGTACACCAATGTTATTCTGTTCATTATAACGGAATTCACACCTTCTGACACTGACAGAGCAAATTAGGAACAAACGTGCACCCAATGTCTAAAAACACCTATACAACGACATTACATAATCACAGATGCCGTAGTACGTTGGCAGTACACACAGCCATTTGGCATCCTTGATCTCGTCGCGGGCCGACAATGTCACATGATGTCTGAGTTACCGATGTTGGCTAACTATGTAGGCGTGTATTGCTTTTCAACATAAGCCTTTAGTCATTCAGTTAAAGGATTAACTTCGAACAATCATGTCTACTAGTTTTATGACATTTTGGAAACGAAGTAGGTACCAGTCGATTAGATTGACTGTGAAAGAGCTTTGATTAATAATAATATACTTAGGATTTAGTGATGGTCTGTGATCCATCCCCGTCGGTGGGACCATTGGGCTGTTTCTCATTCCAGCCAGTGTACCATGTTTGGTATATTAAATGCCTTTGTATGTGTTATCCTGTCTGTGGGATGGTGCATATCAATAATCACTTGCTACTATTGACACCCAATAGCCGATGATTAATAAATCGATAAAACGACAATTTCGATATAACGACAAAGTGACCCAGGGACGAATGTGGTCGTTGTAACGAGGTCTGACTGTACTGAGTTTTAAATGAACGCCCAGCTCTAATTGCTTGGGTTTCCAAATTACCTTTTTGGCAAATTAATAATGAAATATATTTGAGAAATTCAACTTTAGTTCACAATTAAATGACAGCTTGAACCCCGCATATTGCTCAAATGGTCATCTTGGCAAATGTAACACGTTTCTGGTCCAGATGTTTGTGTAGCTCCAGTGCATTTTACGTGAAACAGAAGAAAAAAAAACCCCCACCCAAAATCTGTCTTATCTTTTGAACAAATGTTTTTCTCAAAGCAGGGCTTCTAGAATTTTTATGAAATTCACTAGCCATGGGATCAGTAATTTTAGAAATTTACTAGCCATGATTAAAAATCCACTAGCCCTACTTTACTTTAAGTAAATAAAATTTTACTAATTAATAATAATAATTGGATATGTCACCTAAAGAGGGGATAAAGCTTAAAAACACTAACTTGGTGGGGCTGGAGTATGGTCAGGATATTCATATTTACAAAATACACCCAAAAAATTCACTAGCCGTCGGCAGTGTTCGAGATTAACGGTATCCCGATATCCCGGGGATACCAGAATTTAATTTTGGATACCAGACTTCAATAACCCAGTATCCCACCGGGATACCATATAATGTTGTTTTTTTGTTTTTTAATCCTGCATTTTTATTTCTCACTGAAACAATGAAAGTCATTATTTACTGGTAAAGTTAAGTAACAGTGTCGTCCAAGTTTGTTATGATGTTATTTATGAATTTCATTTAAGTGGGATACTAAATTCTCAGGTGGGATACCAGATTTTAAAATGTTAGTATCCAACTGGGATACTGCCCCAAATTTTTAATCTCGAACACTGGTCGGGCATGGCAATAGTAGTTATTTACTAGCCCAACATTGAATATCACTAGGCATGAGAGTGGGGCTACCATAATCTAGAAGCCCTGCTCTTGTACTCATCCCAGTTAAATGCTTTTATAATAGCCTTCAGGAATTCAAGTTACTAAAGCTTAAAACCTCAATTTATCATGGTTTAATATCTGTGGCAATAGTCTTTTAAAAAATTTAAACATGATGCTGTGGTTATATATCTGTTTCTTGTGATAATTCTACGATACGGTATCATCAGTTGAGTGAAAGACAAATGGCTGTCTGTCTCCATGAAATGAAATGTGCTTATTACTCCTTTGGGAAGAGAGATGTAAAGTAATTTTTTTACTTAAGCTACATTA
This sequence comes from Gigantopelta aegis, assembly GCF_016097555.1. Taxonomy (NCBI): domain Eukaryota; kingdom Metazoa; phylum Mollusca; class Gastropoda; order Neomphalida; family Peltospiridae; genus Gigantopelta; species Gigantopelta aegis. The sequence continues at coordinate 56,478,978 of NC_054706.1, forward strand.
CATGATATGACAACAAGTTTGTTTCTCAGTTCTCTAGGCCAACATTAGCTACATGATATAACAGCTAGTGTGTTTCTCAGTTCTTTACGCCAACACTAGCTGCATGATATGACAGCTAGTGTGTTTCTCAGTTCTTTAGGCTAACACTAGCTGCATGATACAACAGCTGGTGTGTTTCTCAGTTCTCTAGGCCAACACTACCTGTATGATATAACAGCTGGTGTGTTTCTCAGTTCTCTAGACCAACACTACCTGTATGATATAACAGCTGGTGTGTTTCTCAGTTCTCTAGGCCAACACTAGCTACATGATATAACAGCTGGTGTGTTTCTCAATTCTCTAGGCCAACACTACCTACATGATATAACAGCTGGTGTGTTTCTCAGTTCTCTAGGCCAACACTAGCTGCATGATACAACAGCTAGTGTGTTTCTCAGTTCTCTAGACCAACACTAGCTACATGATATAACAGCTGGTGTGTTTCTCAGTTCTCTTGGCCAACACTACCTACGGTACATGATATAACAGCTAGTGTGTTTCTCAGTTCTTTACGCCAACACTAGCTGCATGATATGACAGCAAGTGTGTTTCTCAGTTCTCTAGGCCAACACTAGCTTCATGATATGACAGCTAGTGTGTTTCTCAGTTCTCTAGGCCAACACTAGCTACATGATATGACAGCTAGTGTGTTTCTCAGTTCTCTAGGCCAACACTACCTACATGATATAACAGCTAGTGTGTTTCTCAGTTCTCTAGACCAACACTACCTACATGATATAACAGCTAGTGTGTTTCTCAGTTCTCTAGACCAACACTACCTACATTCCTTTCCAATTGATTTGCTGATGTGCATATAACATTGTGTTGTTGTTTTTTTCACTTTAGGCTCTAGCCCAGAATCTAACAGACAATGGAAAACGTTTGAAGGCGCTGGAGAGTCAGTATGTTATACCAATGGAAGATGAAGTGGTAAGATTTTAAAGGCCTAGTATCTTACAAAACACAACACAACTATGAGGCAGGATGTACATCATTGATATGTACTGGCCTCTAGCCTCTTAATGGGTCACTTCCCTTTGGTGGTTGTTTTTCCCATGCAATACATCAAAGCTAGTGGTACATAGTGCTCGATTTATGGTAAAGTGGATATAAAAGATCGCTTGCTGCTTTTTAAGTTGGAATAGCCTGTATGGTGTCTGTCTGTTTGTCTGTCTGTCTCACTCTCTCTCCCTCCCTCCCTCCCTCCCTCCCTCTCTGTCTCTCTCCCTGTCTCTCTCCCTCTCTGTGTCACTGTCTCTCTCCCTCTCCCTCTCCCTCCCTCCCTCTCCCTCTCTCTCTCTCTCTCTGTCTCTCTCTCTCTCTCTCTCTCTCTCTCTCTCTCTCTCTCTCTCTCTCTCTCTCTCTCTCTCTCTCTCTCTCTCTCTCAATCAATCGTCGACATACTAGTCAACTATCTGTATCTGAAAACTGTTATGAGACATCACTAAGATAAGTATTCCTCACTTCCTGTCCATACACAACTACAGGTTTTAACAAACTATTGTAAACCATGATGAAATTCATGTGAAAACCTATGTATTAGCACAATAATAGCTTAATGCATTTTATTACCCCAGCAGGCGCTCATAACGGGGAAAATAAAAATCACTGAGAAATTATCATGCATTGGTTTAACGTACACTACTAGTAGACGATTTGACGCCAACAAACCAATCACCTTGTCGGTACTAAATATGACATCATCACAATTTGGCAAAGCAGACACAATGACGTCACATAATTTAAAGCGTTTGCGTTTACTTCTCTCTGGTTTCAGTGTTAAACTTGTAATAAAATGGTAGTTTAATGCAGTTCGTTGTAGATTTTAATAAAAAATTTTTTACAGAATATATAGAACGTTGGGGTTATTATTTGTGAACAGTGAATAAAATACAAAGTTAAAGCAATACCCAGAACAGTAAAGTAGTTTACGTCATTTCTATATATATGGACGTGTAGCCGATGTAGGCTATATCGAAAATAAAGGCTTTACAAAAAAAACCAAATAGCTGGGGTAATAAATAGAATAAAAAACTCGCTACCAGTTATTATCAAATTTATGTCCCTCGTGAAATAATTATTTCACTCAGGATATAAATTTGATAATAACTGGTGACTCGTTTATTATCCTATATCTAAGAAAAACAAAACAATACACATCAGACCTTCACACAACAGAACTAACCATGCAAATAAAGCTAATAGTCCATAACTTGCTGTTGTTTTCTAATTAATTTTTTCTTTTTGATTTAATTTACTTTTCTTTTTTCTTTTCTTTTTTTCCAGAAACATCTTAATGACTCATTGAATTCCTTGAAGAAACATTTGGACATCCAGGTATATAAACTCTACCACATTATCTTTCTGAAGTTAATATGATGAGTGCATGTTTTTATCTTCTATAATGAAATTCAGTTCATATCTTTATGATCATGACTCAGTAAGTAAAGGGGTGAGGCATAGCCCAGTGGTAAAGCGCTCGCTTGATGTGCGGTCGGTTTGGGATCGATCCCCGTCAGTTGGCCCATTGCGCTATTTCTCACTCCAGCCATGTTTTATTTAACGACCACTCCACACATTTTATTTACGGTTATATGGTGTCGGACATATGGTTAAGGACCACACAGATATTGAGGGAGGAAACCCAATGTCGCCACTTCAAGGGCTACTCTTTTCGATTAGCAACAAGGGATCTTTTATATGCACCATCCCATAGACAGGATAGCACATATCATGGCCTTTGATATACCAGTTATGGTGCACTGGCTGGAACGAGAAATAACCCAATGGGCCCACTGACGGGGATCGATCCCAGACCAAGCCACTTATTTAAATTTTAATGCATTTACTCTAGTTCTTTTATTGCAGAAGTGGAGCTGAATGTAGCTCAGTGGTAGAGCAGCACATTTTTTCTTCTTTAACTGTATAGACCAAGTGTCACTGTTTAGCATGTTCATCAGTGGGCCCATTGGGCTATTTCTCATTCCAGCCGTGCACCATGACTGATATATCAAAGGCTGTGGTATGTGCTATCCTGTCTGGGATGGTGCATATAAAAGATCCCTTGTTGCTAATCTAAGAGAGAAGCCCATGAAGTGGCGACAGCGGGTTTCCTCTTTCAATATCTGTGTGGTCCTTAACCATATGTCCGACGCCATATAACTGTAAATAAAATGTGTTGAGTGCGTCGTTAAGTAAAACATTTCCTTCCTTGTTTAGCATGTTTAACAACTCTCAGCTTATTAAAGGTTAACTTTGTGATAAAATTATGAACTGTATACTTTGTATTTCCAATAACAAGTAAAACGTTTTATTCCTACATGTACTTTTGCTTTCATGTGAGTACTGCAAAGCCTCTTACAAAATGCCTACAAAATGTGCTCCAAAATATATCTGAAAACAAGCGAGCCATAAACGTAAACTGTACAGCAAATCATAGAAATTATTCGTCGCCATTCAAGAGAACATCATATGAATTACATCACTATTCGTTCCAGCCAGTGCACCACGACTGGTATACATTTAGGCTGTGGTATGTGCTACCCTGTCTGTAGGATGGTGCACATAAAAAATCCCTTGCTGCTAATCGAAAAGAGTAGCCCATGAAGTGACGACAGTGGGTTTCCTCTCTCAATATCTGTGTGGTCCTTAACCATATGTCTGATGCCATATAACCGTAAATAAAATGTGTTGAGTGCATTGTTAAATAAAATATTTCTAATAATACATCACTATTCAAGAGAATTAACCTTTGGTCCTTTTTTCCTTTTAGCCAAAAAGTAATTTTAATGCAGGAATTTCAGTAATTTTTATACAGTTGTTACAGCCTTTATTGGAAATATGATGTCATCTTCTGGTACAACTTGGAATTTTATTATTATTTTTTTTTTTTTTTTTTTATTTACTTCATTATAAAGTTAACCTTCAAACAGTGTGCCAGCTAAGGTGTCATTAAACGAATATTCATTTCCTTGCTATTTTAGGACAAAACAAAGGCTTTGCTGGATGGTTTGCAAGAGGCTGAGAACAAATTTAATGCAGAGGGCACTACAAAGGTTACAGAGGTATGTATCTGTATTATAAAGACTTTGTGGCAGAATCATTTAATACAGAGGGCACTACAAAGGTTACAGAGGTATGTATCTGTATTATAAAGACTTTGTGGCAGAATCATTTAATACAGAGGGCACTACAAAGGTTACAGAGGTATGTATCTGTATTATAAAGACTTTGTGGCAGAATCATTTAATACAGAGGGCACTACAAAGGTTACAGAGGTATGTATCTGTATTATAAAGACTTTGTGGCAGAATCATTTAATACAGAGGGCACTACGAAGGTTACAGAGGTATGTATCTGTATTATAAAGACTTTGTGGCAGATCATTTAATACAGAGGGCACTACGAAGGTTACAGAGGTATGTATCTGTATTATAAAGACTTTGTGGCAGATCATTTAATACAGAGGGCACTACGAAGGTTACAGAGGTATGTATCTGTATTATAAAGACTTTGTGGCAGAATCATTTAATACAGAGGGCACTACAAAGGTTACAGAGGTATGTATCTGCATTATAAAGACTTTGTGGCAGGATCATTTAATACAGAGGGCACTACAAAGGTTACAGAGGTATGTATCTGCATTATAAAGACTTTGTGGCAGAATCATTTAATACAGAGGGCACTACGAAGGTTACAGAGGTATGTATCTGTATTATAAAGACTTTGTGGCAGGATCATTTAATACAGAGGGCACTACGAAGGTTACAGAGGTATGTATCTGTATTATAAAGAATTTGTGGCAGGATCATTTAATACAGAGGGCACTACAAAGGTTACAGAGGGCACTACGAAGGTTACAGAGGTATGTATCTGTATTATGAAGACTTTGTGGCAGATCATTTAATACAGAGGGCACTACGAAGGTTACAGAGGTATGTATCTGTATTATGAAGACTTTGTGGCAGGATCATTTAATACAGAGGGCACTACGAAGGTTACAGAGGTATGTATCTGCATTATAAAGACTTTGTGGCAGGATCCTTTAATACAGAGGGCACTACGAAGGTTACAGAGGTATGTATCTGCATTATAAAGACTTTGTGGCAGATCATTTAATACAGAGGGCACTACGAAGGTTACAGAGGTATGTATCTGCATTATAAAGACTTTGTGGCAGATCATTTAATACAGAGGGCACTACGAAGGTTACAGAGGTATGTATCTGCATTATAAAGACTTTGTGGCAGATCATTTAATACAGAGGACACTACGAAGGTTACAGAGGTATGTATCTGCATTATAAAGAATTTGTGGCAGGATCATTTAATACAGAGGGCACTACAAAGGTTACAGAGGTATGTATCTGTATTATGAAGACTTTGTGGCAGATCATTTAATACAGAGGGCACTACGAAGGTTACAGAGGTATGTATCTGTATTATGAAGACTTTGTGGCAGATCATTTAATACAGAGGGCACTACAAAGGTTACAGAGGTATGTATCTGCATTATAAAGACTTTGTGGCAGGATCATTTAATACAGAGGGCACTACGAAGGTTACAGAGGTATGTATCTGCATTATAAAGACTTTGTGGCAGGATCATTTAATACAGAGGGCACTACAAAGGTTACAGAGGGCACTACGAAGGTTACAGAGGTATGTATCTGTATTATGAAGACTTTGTGGCAGGATCATTTAATACAGAGGGCACTACGAAGGTTACAGAGGGCACTACGAAGGTTACAGAGGTATGTATCTGCATTATAAAGACTTTGTGGCAGGATCATTTAATACAGAGGGCACTACAAAGGTTACAGAGGGCACTACGAAGGTTACAGAGGTATGTATCTGTATTATGAAGACTTTGTGGCAGATCATTTAATACAGAGGGCACTACGAAGGTTACAGAGGTATGTATCTGTATTATGAAGACTTTGTGGCAGGATCATTTAATACAGAGGGCACTACGAAGGTTACAGAGGTATGTATCTGCATTATAAAGACTTTGTGGCAGGATCATTTAATACAGAGGGCACTATGAAGGTTACAGAGGTATGTATCTGCATTATGAAGACTTTGTGGCAGATCATTTAATACAGAGGGCACTACGAAGGTTACAGAGGTATGTATCTGTATTATGAAGACTTTGTGGCAGATCATTTAATACAGAGGGCACTACGAAGGTTACAGAGGTATGTATCTGTATTATAAAGAATTTGTGGCAGGATCATTTAATACAGAGGGCACTACAAAGGTTACAGAGGGCACTACGAAGGTTACAGAGGTATGTATCTGTATTATGAAGACTTTGTGGCAGATCATTTAATACAGAGGGCACTACGAAGGTTACAGAGGTATGTATCTGTATTATGAAGACTTTGTGGCAGGATCATTTAATACAGAGGGCACTACGAAGGTTACAGAGGTATGTATCTGCATTATAAAGACTTTGTGGCAGGATCATTTAATACAGAGGGCACTACGAAGGTTACAGAGGTATGTATCTGCATTATAAAGACTTTGTGGCAGATCATTTAATACAGAGGGCACTACGAAGGTTACAGAGGTATGTATCTGCATTATAAAGACTTTGTGGCAGATCATTTAATACAGAGGGCACTACGAAGGTTACAGAGGTATGTATCTGCATTATAAAGACTTTGTGGCAGATCATTTAATACAGAGGACACTACGAAGGTTACAGAGGTATGTATCTGCATTATAAAGAATTTGTGGCAGGATCATTTAATACAGAGGGCACTACAAAGGTTACAGAGGTATGTATCTGTATTATGAAGACTTTGTGGCAGATCATTTAATACAGAGGGCACTACAAAGGTTACAGAGGTATGTATCTGTATTATGAAGACTTTGTGGCAGATCATTTAATACAGAGGGCACTACGAAGGTTACAGAGGTTGAAAAAAACTCTGAATTAATGCACTAAAAGTATATTTTTGCCAGCCTCGATCAACATGTTTTTCTATCACCTGTCAACACGTGTCTGTCAACGTTGTAATGATCAACCTTGCATATCAACTTAAATAAATTTACATAGAAGCTTCAATACATACCTTATTGTAATTTATGAATCCATAAATGAAATGAATGTCTTATTTTATCTGTTGATGTAAACATCCAAGCATACTTTGAATTTCCCTCTGAGTGACACAATGCAAAATGGCTGCACACAGACTTTGAAGATTGCACTTGCAGCATGGCCTATTTTAGCTATAGTCTGTTTCAAAATTATCATTGATTGTCCTATAATTATGTCTAACGAACACTATTTGTACTCATTTACACAGTTAATAGCAGACAATTTTTGTTGAATAATGATCAAATATTTTTACATTGGCTTTTTTATATTGTCATTTTGTGTTGTCCAAACTAAGGAGCATGGAACACCATTTATATTTATCTCATTTGCACAATCTAAATGTTTCTGAAACAGACTATAACAGAAAGTGTTTGTTATTTAGAACTTAAAAAAGTCGGATCCATTGTTTGTTACTGTTTTATGTAAACATTAACGACAGAAGTGGTTGTTTTAATGTTTGCTGCGCAGACTTATGTGCCGTCATGCAGGCCAGTAAATGCAGAGGGGTCCCACTAAATATGTGCTCATTACTTGAGTTTAAAAAAACATTAAAATTAAAATAACTTTAGTTGTAACACGTTTATTGTTCCATTGTACTGTGGCAGTGAAACAAATATTTTTAAAGAAATATTTTAACTTTAAAATATAACGCAAATGCTTAGGTGCGCAGACTTAGGTGCCACCCTGTGTATGTATCTGCATTATAAAGAATTTGAGGGCGGGATGTAGCCCAGTGGTAAAACTCTCGCTTGATGTGTGGTCGGTCTAGGATCGATCCCAATGGGCTATTTCTCATTCCAGCCAGTGCACCACGACTTGTGTATCAAAGATCATGGTATGTGCTATCCTGTCTATGGGATGGTGCATAAAAAAGTTCCCTTGCTGCTAAACGAAAATAGTAGCCCATGAAGTTGCGACAGCAGGTTTCCTCCCTCAATATCTGTGTGGTCCTTAACCATACGACACCACATAACAATAAATAAAATGTGTTAAGTGCATCGTTAAATAAAACATTTCTTTACCTTTGTGGACCCACTCCCTTATTGAATTTATTCCAATCATTTCCCATGAGTGGTATATTAAATACCATGGTATGTGATGTCCTGCCTGGTAGCTGGGGTTTTTTTTTAAGGACTAAATTATTTCAGAATGACCAAGTGTTTGACATCTGATAATTAATGTTCTCTAGTGGTGTCATGTTATTTAACAATTAAAATGAAATAATTTGTTTTGTCTTAGAGAAATAATGATTTTGAACGTTAACATTGAAAAGGAGAACACTTAAATTTAGTTGATAGGAGGTGATAACTTGTCTTCTTCAATACATATTACTGTAATATTAATTTTAGATGCCCTATAGTAACTTAAAATATTCTGGAGTGTCGTTGAACAAAACATATCTCTCCGTTCACATTTAATTGCTATTTCAGAAACTGAAAAATGTGGCTGAAGAACTCAAGAATTTAACTCAAAAGAGGATCAATTCAATAATCGATTTGGTAAGTGTTTATTGTTTTTCCTTAAAACATGCCTCAAACAGAAAACCCCCACCTTTTGTGTCTAGACATAATGAATTTAGAAGATCCCATTTCTATTTCCTCCTTCCCTCTTACCTTCCTCCTTCTTTCTCTCTCTCTCTCTCTCTCTCTCTCTCTCTCTCTCTCTCTCTCTCTCTCTCTCTCTCTCTCTCTCTCTCTCTCTCTCTCTCTCTCTGCCTCTGCCTCTGCCTCTGCCTCTGCCTCAATTCCTCCCTCCCTCTTTCCATTACCTTCCTCCCCTCTGTCTTTGATTTAATCTTTTGTAATTTAGTAATTATTCTTAGGCCCAGTGATGTATATACACAATCTTCCAACATTTTAAAATTATTTGCAATAAACATCTAGTGTTTCAGATGTGGCAAAATGGAGACCCTTAATGTGATATCGCCCATTTCATCTCCCAATAACTTTATATAATTGTATAAAAAATATATACAATTTATGTGACTTTATACTGAACATCAGGCTATTTTTCCGATTGATTTCTATACATTAGTGTTTTCCCTAGTTTGTTTTAGCATGGTGCAGCACCATTCCTCAATAGTCTAGCACCATCTTGCCCTAATCAGCACCATGCTGCCCTGAGATTAAACAAGCCTTTTTCAGTAATTAATTCTAAAATTGCCTTTATAAAACACCCAAAAAGGTATTATTAATTAATAAAATATGCCTTTTATATCTTTTGCCATTCATTTATTAAAGCAAGCACATAAATTACATTAATGTTATTTCAATTAATTTTTGTGTATTTTTAATGAAAAACAAGTGCCCCGAAAATGGTGAAAATGCCCCAAAAGTGTTTGGTCTACCATGCCTTGCCAGATTTCTAGGGAAATCACTAATACATGTTTGATGTTGTTTTCAGATTGAGAAAGCTGGCAAGTGCAAGCCGGTCTACGAGTCGGTGTATATGATGACGGATGCTGTCTGTGTTTCTGTTCTCAACCCTTTGGTATGGTGTTACTTTGGTGTTATGCTTGTATTGGTGCTGGGGTGGGATGTAGCCCAGTGGTAAAGCACTCTCTTTATGCGCAGTCGGTCTAGGATCGATCCCCGTCGGAGGAGCGGGACGTAGCCCAGTGGTACAGCATTTGCTCGATGCGCAGTTGGTGTGGGATCGATCCCCATCGGTGGGCCCATTGGGCTATTTCTCATTCCAGCCAGTGCACCACGACTGGTATATCAAAGGCCGTGGTATGTACTACCCTGTCTGTGGGATGGTGCATATAAAAGATCCCTTGCTGCTAGTCAAAAAGATTAGTCCATGAAGTGGCGACAGCGGATTTCCTCTTTATATCTGTGTGGTTCTTAACTGTATGTCTGATGCCGTATAACCGTATATAAAATGTGTTAAGTATGTCATTAAATAAAACATTCCTTGTTAGTCATAAGACAATTGCTGGATTGTTGTTTTAGTTTCATGTTGTGATACATCCAGCATATCGGCATGTTGCGTCGCAAGTGTAAAAACAATTTATCAGTTCCTCTGTATATGATTTTTATTGAGAAATATATTAACTTAATTGAGATTGACAATATTTGGGGTGTTTTTTTTGTGTTTCAGAATGGATTCTGGTTCAGCATGGGTTGGTGTATCTTCTTTTTCATTCCAAGCATAATATTCGCTGTGTTACTGGCCGGTTTGTACCGAAGGGAGGACGAGTATGAGGAATCTAAAGACTTCGATGACCCGTAAGTTCAACTTTTTTTTCTCTTCTTTTTCTTCCTTTTTATTGTTATTATTTCAAATTACTCATTTTCATCTTGTTGTTGCAAAGATGTTTTCCGTTTCAAAAAAGGGTTATGTTCCGTTTCATAAATTCCGTTTTTTTTTTGTTTTTTAAAGAATTAAATATGTAATTAACAACTTGACTAACACAGTTTGTGACAAGATGGGGGCCTACAGGACAAAATGTTATTTATTCATGATTCCCAGGAGTTGGGGGCGGGACGTAGCCCAGTGGTAAAGCACCCGCTCGATGCACGGTCGGTCTCGGATCGATCCCCATTGGTGGGCCCATTGGGCTATTTCTCATTCCAGCCAGTGCACCACGACTGGTATATCAAAGGCTATGGTATGATTTGAGAAAATAAAATTTGAACAACAAATTTCTGTATAATATTTAATAGCATTCATTTTTTGTTTGTTTTTTTGTCATTTGATTTATGCATAATCTGCAGTGTAGCATAGTGAAAGTCTTTCTATTTGCAAATGAAGAACTATTGTTCTGATCATGCATTTGCTTGTCTATCCTTATTATTAACATCATGATGATCATCATAATCAATAACATCATCATCATTAACAAATTATGCTTATTTTATACCCATCTCTCCACCTAAAAAAAGGCATGGCTTTCATTGTATGGTATGGGGAACTGTTCAAGCATGCCATTCAAAGATTTGGCCAGAGAGTTCTGCCAATGACAGATTTTTTAAAATTAATTAATTTAAATTTTTTTTATTAATTAATTTTAATTTGTTTTTAATGTTGTCATTTATGTATGTAATGCCTGCAGCCATGTTTGATTTGGTTAATAAATTAATTCTGATTCTGATTCATTTTTCATACTTTTTTAAATGCTGGGCCCGTGCTTATAAAACTTTAAAGTCTAGACTTTAACGTAATGCTATTTGAATGGCGTTGCCATGACGTTAAAGTCTGGACTTTATTAAAGTCTAGACTTTAAGGTTTATAAGCACAGGGCCAGGTTGGTATATATATATATCAGAAATGTGACTTTTCAACAGATATATTTCTTTGAGTTTAATTTTTTGACAAAAGAAAAGAAAAGATGTTTACAATCTTTATCTGATTTGGATCTAAAATAAAAAGAGATTTGAAAAAAAAAGTCCTTTTAAAGTTTTATTTTGTATTATATTCACCATCCCTGATATATTTGGTGTCTGTGATCTGTAAGTGTACATATTGTGTGGAATATAACCTAACCTCATGTGATAACATATCTCTTGAAGGAACTACCCTACGTATGGTGGGCCCCACCCTGACACCATTCCACTAACCAGGTGAGAGATGTTTTCTTTCCTTACGAGAGTTTAGTCACACTTCTTCAGATATTAACACTAAAAATATCCTTGAAAAATAGTTGATTTTCTGTATATCCCAAACACTGATTTTATGTAATTTGTTTTTCAATTTTAATCATTTGTTACTTTATATTTAATTGTGTATTTTGTATTGATATATAAGGTTTGGGTTACAGAATTTTTTTTTCTTAAGGATGGCATAACTTTTAGTTTAAATTCTAGCCTTGCTGAAGTGCCTTTTAGATGTACCCAGTATATTAGGGCGAATTCACTAGACATGTAATGATCGAGGCATTATAAATCTGGAAATATTGGCAGAAGTAAAGTATTAATTTAGTGACAGCGTAATTACTAAATGCTAACTTTGCTTTCCTTAATGCAAATTATGACATCGAAAATAAATAGGAGACTTTTATGATGACCTCTGAGGTCACATTATGAGTCTTACTACTCCACAGGTGCAATTATGTGTTTGTTTGTACCTAATGCAGGACTGTGCCCTGATCAAAAGCTTAGGCAGGGGGGGGGGGGGGGCACTACTTTTTATAAGCAAATGAAACACTATACAAATTAAACCCTGAGATGTGTATGCTATTTTCTGGAGTAATAAAAAAAGGAAGGAAAAACGTGAGATTCTCCCCTGGAGGGTACGGCCCTGTAATATACATGTATGTCCACCCTGAACTAGGCTTACAAATTTTAAACAATTTTGGACTCTGTCAAAAATGTAAAATGTTAAACTTTCTCCAGTGATATTGAACACTTTTAGACTTCTCTTCTTACCTTTGAGCAGCAGAAGTTAATTAAAGTACATTGTAGTTTAAAAAGAAAACCCAAGAAACAATTTAAGCACATTATTTAAGTAGCACTTACTAGCATTCACACTTATACTATACTAAACAGCGGTGTTACTGGGTAATAGAACTTATACGTTCATGCCATAGTTATTATGTATTCATGTTTGATTTGAGCAGCATGTGTTAACTTGATTGGTTAAAAATGTGGTTGCTGAATGTTCTGGTGTTGGATTAGCCACAATGCTTCCCAGCATGCATTCTTCCTGCTTTAACTGATTGGTTGAAGAAGAATTAAATGCCCACCCTGAGTTACTGTGTGTATGTTTAATGTGCATCATGGATTAATGAATTAAAAGAGGTGGTAGTTATATTCATTCAGCTGCCCAACAAACAAATAGCAATTTTTTTTTTTTTTTGTTAAATATTTTTTTTACAAACCCCTAAAATAAAAAATACATTAAGTTAATTATTACTAAATACCAAATAATATCCATTTTCAATCTCCCAACATAATCTTTGTTTTAATATGAATAAACTGTTATGACTTACGTAACTCTCCAAAAGTACATTACAAAGAAGTCTGTTTTATTTGAACTTTATTGGTATTGTAAAGTACAAATTACAGTTTTTATGTACATATACAAAAGTAACAATGTTGGCGATAAAGGTTTATTGAAAAGCATATTTTGAATTGAAATATATTTTATAATTTCTTCCTGTGTGTATGCTATTCCTGTTTCTATAAGTCAGATTCATGTATTGTTGACACTGCCAAATATGTTTAGTTACCTGCATGTATAGTTAAGAATACAGTATTGGAATTGGTTAATATGTTAAAAAAATTATTATTTTTCAAATATTTGTGCTGTCACAAAATATTCTGCATTCAAAATGTATTTCAGTCTTACATTTCTTCAGATTGGCTGACTTTTGACCCTTTTTCACTTTACTTTTGTCATTTTTATTTCATATTTATAATTAACAATTTAACTTTCAAAAACATTTTCTACTCTCTTTTTTTTCTCATCAACCTTCATTTTATTAAGAACTTTGCTTTTAGAAAGCACTATGCATACATGTATATAATGTGATGTGATTTTAATTTTTAAAATTTAACTTTTTATCCCTTTCAGCTATGTTCTTTTCTATAAGGTTTACAAAAAAACACCATTATTTAATCATAGTATAGTGTGCTCACCTTTTTAAAAAATAATTTCAGTCTTTATATTTAAATGGCTATCACATCCCCTGATAGAGCATTGTTTTCTTTGACCTAGTTATCTTCAAAGTCAGTAAGGTGACCTGTTTCGACAGCCACAATTTATTTCAATCTTACATTTCTTCAGTTTGATTTGACCCTTTTTCAGGTGACTTCTGTAATTTTTTATTTCATAATATTTTCAATCAAACTGTTTATTTTAACTTGATCTTTTTTTAAAACCATCTTAAATTTAATTTAAAAAAAGTCTTATCTATACCTCTGTTTACTTTGACCTCATTTTTGAACCATGATTTATAATAATAAGATTTTTTATTTTTGATTATTTTTCTTGACCTACATGTATTTTTAAAACTATTATGTATTATGATACATGTATTAGGATTCTTTTCCTCTCTCTCTCATTTTTTTTTTATCTACTCTGTTTATTTTATCAGTAACTTAACCCATTTTTGGTAGCCACATTTAATTTCTGCAATTGGCACACATTACACTGCTGCTTGCTTTCTGCAGTGTCAATCAGCATCTTGGCCCTGAACCGGGATATTCCAATTCTGGCTATCACCGTGACGACTACCGCCAGCCGAGGAACAACAGTTCACACAATAATGGCTATCCAGCATATGGGGGCGGCAATCCCAGACCTGACTACCCAGGTAGTAAAGAGCCCTTGCCCCCTGCATACGGTGGCGGCCCACAAGTATATCCTTCTGACCATGGTTTTCATGGCAAGCCGCCAAAGTATTCTTACTAACAGTAAGTACTAGTGCTTTTTTCTACTAACTTCTAATTCAGTAATACTCTTTTTGAGTTAAGGTTGATGACAGTCACTTTTCGCACCCTTGTGGTGGCTTTGTACACAATAAATGTAACATATTGTCACGGGGATTCTATAATTCCCGTAACTGAATAAAACACGATTATCCAAATATCTCTCCTAACTGTATATCTATTAGATCTCTCTGTAACAGGCAGTTCAAAACTGCTTTGGCTCGTCTAGGTATGATCAGAGATACGATCTTATATAAAGTATATGTAATATAGCACGTTAGTTCACTAGAAAACACAACAAAAACACAATACACTTTGGAATCTGTATTAACCTACGCTGACAAATGTACAGCTGTAGTAGTAAATTAATAACAGCAATAATAACAACCCAGAACTGATCACTTAATTAGTTAATCTCTAGGTGTCTAGTTACACAATATGCGAATCACTTCACCGTTACACCACACCCACACATGTGATAATTGAGAAACGCTAACACACACACACGTGTGATAATGGAGAACCACTTCCAGGGGAACTTAATTAATAAAGGAATTACAACACTATTCCTAACTGGTTAATTTTTAATTAACCCTAACTACTCCTTCAGTAACCTTGTAACACAGAATTAATACTGGTACCTATCACAATAAAGACAATAACCTACAGTTTACCTAGGTCTTCTAGGATGACTGGCTAAGCTTTATATTACCAAATACTCGTCTAATGTTAGAACAAAAAGTCTACGATTTACTTCGTCAGATGACCGAAGACACTGTCTAAAGAATATTGGTATAATACAGTATTAAAATATTTAAAGTCACATCAATCACATCAAGGTTATACAACAGAGCAGAAATTAAATATTTACCAAAGTCCAAACGGACAACGTTCCCGGGAAGCCTTCCTTGTTCTGTCCTTTTTGCTTCTCATCATAACTCTAAAACTCTAGCTATTTATTATAAATCGAAATATCGCCTGGGGGTACAAGGCGGTCCTCCCCCCTGTCATCTGATATTCCACCTCTCGCAGAGACGCATTTTTCTCTTTGATCGCCAGACTTACTGACGCCATCGTCGCCAAATCACAGTTGTAAAAACCGCACTCGCAGAGGTATTACGTAACTACTGGCCACATGGCTCCGCACCTAGGCTGGGTGTGTATTAGGCGTACAGAGATGACCGTCGTGCAAAAGTATTACGTAACAAGTTGCCCATCTGGGCTTAAGTGCAATGAAACTGCACACGGCCTTCTAAAACAATTAATATCGCCACAGGCGAAAACAAATTAAGAGCATGTACCGTCACACATATCTTACCGTAATAATTTCACTTCAAATCCATATTTCATAAATAGTTTAAAAAAAAATTATTACAATATTTTCTTCAAACACTAACAGGTGTGTTAGTAAATTTTTTTATTTTTTTTTTTTTTTATTTTTTTTTTTAACAATAGCAATTTTGCATTGGAATTTTTCAGTGTTCTAAAACCAGAAACGTCATGTACCCAGTTTATTGTTATTGTAAGAAGAAGAAAAGTGACATCATTGGATTACTGACATCATTCCAATAAAAAATTTTTTATATTATTACAATGCCATATTAAATAAAAGTGGACTACTTGCCTTGACCGCTGTCAAATGAGTTCCGAGTTCTATATTGAGCAGACAATGCTGTTTACAGGACGATATGCTTTTATCTTTCATAAATTTTAGACAAAATATTAAGATAAGTTTTAAAGAATGGAAAAAATAAAATGTACCATTTGTCAAATATGTATCATATATAAAAATTACCTTTGGATATATTATATTTATTGTGTACAAAGCCAAAACAAGGGTGCAAAGAGAGACTGACACCGATCTTAGTCCTGCATGTAAGTTCGCATTTATAGATGTAACTATGTATAAACTGACAATTAAGTCACCTAGATGTGAATAATACACTCAACAAATTTTCAATGAGTGCCAGTAGATATGTCTTGCAGTTTATGTTTAGAAGTCATTTGTGATCAAAACATCCTAAAGTAATATGGCATTTGCATAGAATTACAAAAAAGTCGACTGGCACTTAATTAATTTTGTTGAGTACAGGTATATAGGTGCATGACTATATAGCTAGGTTTTAAATACTATTCTTCATTTAATTTATTAGTTGTAACTACAGTACAGGAATGAACAACCATGTCATCTAGGCATAGTCTGGCTGTATATTAATGATTTCCAAATAATAATCACATTTAATAACTTATCCCCAAAATAATGTCTTAAACTTTACCACTGATTCACTAATACATTATTTGTTTTCTTTTTACCAAATTTATTCCCATTCTTCTAAAAAGGGAGAAGTCATTACTTCCACTTTTTTGTTTTGGGGGAGTGGGGTCTAGCTCAGTCAGTAGAGTGCTAGTCTGAGGTGCTGACATAATAGGATCAAACCACCACAGTGGACCCATTCTCTGATTGTTTTTGTGTGTGTTACAGCTTGCAAACCATGCTGGTATATCAAAGGCTGTGCTATGTGCTGCCTTGTCTATCTGTGGCCAGGGCTGGAAACAGCCTGTGGCCAGGTCGCCAAATGCAACCAATGTCCCGTTTGGGCGACTTAAATATTAAAAAATAATGGTGTTAATCACCCAGATAATTTTATTTGGGTGATCTTCTTTAGAGCTATAACATATGAGCCACTATTAATATTTGTATTGCATATATATATTCCACATTAAAATCTTGTTCATGGTTCGCTTACCTTAATTTGCCAACATCCATTATTAGTTTTTGAGCCACCATATTTTTGGCGAGTTTCGAGCCCTGTCTGTGGCAAAGTACATATAAAAAATCCCTTGCTGCTAGTAAAAACAAAATGTATGGGTTTCCTCTAAGACTGTATGTCAGAATTACCAAATGTTTGACATCCAGCAGTCGATGAGTAATAAATCAATGTGCTCTAGTGGTGCCGTTAAACAAAACTCACTTTTAAACTTTTATCTTCCTCTCTTTGAATCTTAGATTAGTGCCTGCTGACGTATTGTTGTGTTATGTACTGTATTTGTGAAGTGAAACCACAATTAAGGCAATACCATACATATGCTATACACTCTCTTGTGAATCGCATGTCAGCACCATGCACTTCAAAAATACAGCATTATAAAAGCACACCAAAATTTGTCTTCAGTATTCTTTAAAAAATTGGACTCCTTTTCATGTTGTGTGTTACATGCAGGACCTAATATATATAGCTTGTGCCAAAGTTTAGTTCTTGTGGGTAATTGTTTTAACAGATCTTAGCAGTTTATTTTGATTAATTTTATTGTAGTGTTTGTCACATCAACTGCTTACACCATTTAAAAAACAATCTGGTCATCATTTATTTCTGTATTTGCATATACAATGTATTTGTGTACTATACCTTTGGCACCCATTGACTGATGGTTTTTAGTGTCCTGGGATGCTTCATCCAATCAAGGCTAGCTCTGGCACTCACCAAATTTGCTAATTGTGAATTTTAAAAGCAGTTGGCAAATTTTATTTTAGTTTGGCAAAATAATTTCATGTAATAATTGACATTTTTAAAGAAAATAACTGACAATTTCTGCAATTTTTGAAGTTTAATAGACAATTTGGCAAATTGTTTTGCTCATCCTGCAAGTTGAAATTACATGAATTAATTTTGTAACTAACATAAAGAAAGTTTCAAGTTAGGCCATACAGTTTTGTTACATGAATTTTTTTTTTTAAAAACCAACAAAACTAAACACAATTTTCCATGTTGTAGCTCCTACACTAGAAACTGGGGACAATTACAGGTACATATTGAACTTGTAAACTGCCATGATTTTTACAATTATCCATGAGGTCTAACTTTTAACTCAGACAATCACATGATGAAGGTCTAACTTTTAACTCAGACTATCACCTAATGATGCATGCTTAATTAGGAATGTTAATACGGTACGTGTCACTATACACGGGTCTTGTGTGTATATTCATGTTGTACTCACATTAAGTGCCCAAAGTCAGAACATTGTGCCTATAATTGGCATTCTTTAATTATAAAAGCTTGATTAAAATGAGCGCATTCAAATAATTCACAAATCTTGCCTTGAGTTAATGTTTGTTTTTTTGTGTGATAACGGTGCACTTGGAAATGAAATTTTCACAAACACATTAATTGCACTGTCCTTGTCAATTAAAGCAACATATCTGCACAGGTGCATGGTTTTAAAATAATTATATAGGTCTCAAGTTTTTTTTAAATCTCAACATACCGGTATAGTCTGTTCCATCGTCATACAAAACTGTTTTTTTGTGTAAATAATTTCAGTTTGGTTTGACGTAAGAAGAAAAGTAAAAGTATTTTGTAAATAACAATTTTTTTTACTATTTTTGTGTCCATTGTAGAAAACAATCAGCTCATAAATAAATAACATGTAGTAATTTCCATAGTATCAAAAAAAAAGCACTCCCTTTGGGAAGGACTATAAAACTATAACCTATATGTACATGTACTCTTAAATCCAAACTTAATAAGGATTTCTTTTAGGCTGAAGAATACATACACCCTGTTTATTGGACATAGGTATTTTACATAATATGTATACATGTACATTGAGTACCAATGTTATATGTATGTGTAATTTAAAAAATATGTATTTGTTTATTTATTTACTGGTACACATTTTATTTTTATATTCCACAGTTCAAACCACACCTGTATACTTATTTAAATGTTGTTTTTTCACTTACATATACATGTACCATGATTCTCAACATGTATGTGTATATATATACACATACATACATACATACACACATACATACACACGCACACACGTATATCAGAAAACAAATAAAAAATCACTTCACACCATATTCATATTATTTTTGTTTTGTTATTTTATTCATCGGGTATCTCACAATGCATTCATCAGTGACAGCTTGAGGGGCGGGACCTAGCTCAGTGGTACAGCGCTCGCTTGATGTGTGGTCGGTCTGGGATCGATCCCCGTCAGTGGGGCCATTGGGCTATTTCTTGTTCCAGCCAGTGCACCACGACTGGTATATCAAAGGCCGTGATATGTGTTATCCTGTCTGTGGGATGGTGCATATAAAAGATCCCTTGCTGCTAATTGAAAAGAGTAGCCCATGAAGTGGCGACAGCGGGTTTCCTATCTCAATCTCTGCGTGGTCCTTAACCATATGTCTGATACCATATAACCATAAAATAAAATGTGTTGAGTGCGTGTGTCATTAAATAAAACATTTCTTTCCTTTCCAGTGACAGCTTGAGTTGTATGATCAGTTATATTTTGTTTTGAATTAATTACTTTGGATGAATAGTATTCAATCTAACATGTCATGTATCGTACAACTGATAAACAAATTATTCAAGCTAAAAATCGCAGGGGGGGGGGGGATATGTTGATTGATCTCGATTCCAGTGTAAGATTAAAATTTGAGTTTGTTTTTAAACAGTAATACAGTAACATCAACATTTGTGGTGTGAAATACCTGTTTCCAATTTTTATCCAAGAAAACAACAGAATAATTCAATGTGGAAGTTAATTTTACAGTCAAAACTATTTGTGAAAATATTTGGATAAAAACTACTCATACACTTGACAATGCATGTTACAGGTATGTTCCAAATCATAATTTTGGTGTTTATTTGTTCTCCACATTAATGTTGTATGTTATTCCCACATGCAGTCTCCATACACTTATTTATAACTAAGTAGACTGTAGACTGTAAAATTAATTTCCAACTTGGAAACAACAAAAATACTTATGCTGTATTATATTTATAATCGGCAATGCATGATACATGTATTTTTAACTTCAGTATATTATATTATTTTTATATACATGCACTAGCATAAATAGGTATGATGACCTTTACTGATCGATTTGTTTTGCCATCAATAATAAAATTACTACTTTTAGAAAAACCTCAAAATGCTTAATTGATGTTAACCCATTTGCTCCTAAGTTTTTTCACAAATACCTATGTACCATTCCTGAAAAAGGGCGGAACGTAGCCCAGTGGTACAGCGCTCGCTCAATGCATGGTCGGTGTGAGATCAATCCCCGTCGGTGGCCCCATTCCGCTATTTCTCGTTCCAGCCAGTGCACCACGACTGATATATCAAAGGCTGTGGTATGGTGCATATAAAAGATCCCTTGCTGCTAATCGAAAAGAGTCCATGAAGTGGCGACAGCGGGTTTCCTCTCTTAATATCTGTATGGTCCATAACCATACATGTATGTCTGACGCCATATAACCGTAAATAAAATGTGTTCAGTGCGTCGTTAAATAAAACATTTCTTTCTTTTTTTTCTTTCATTCCTGAAAAAAAAAATTCACTCTAATATATACCATTCTTTAAATAATTTTTTGTCTGAGTATTCTATTTAAATTTGCAACAATTTTACTAATAAATATGACTACCTCAGACTATTTTGTTTGTACAGAGCAATCACTCCGTAACCCCATTGTGCTGAAAAATTGAAATGGGGTAGGGGGTGGTGGACAATATGAACCCCTTTAAAAAAGCAAACTCAGAAATTAGTTACCAATATTTATGACTGCTGCCACTAACATGACTAAATATAATATGGATTGGTTTTTATGACCCTGGAATTTTCCAATATGATTGATTATTTACAAGAGTAGCAAAATGACAGCTAGTATTTCAGATATACATGTACATGTAGCTTACAACTTTGTGTATAACAAATAAAACCCATATATACATTTGAAGTGCATACAATCTCTGCATACGTTGTTCCTCATCGTGGTACAGGGGTGGCAACATTCTTATGGGTTTCCTTGAGAGTGGTGAATACAGCACATATTGGGTTTCTCTTAGAAATTTTAAAACACGTTCTATAAGCATCTGTGACAATGTTTTCAAATATGTTTTTCATTTTGTGCAATATTGGATTGTTTACTACAACTCCAACCACTGTTTCTATGGTCTGACCACAGCGTTTGTTTTTGTCTTTTCGAAGATTTTATTTTTGGTATGTTGTTTTGATCATTTGCAGCTGTTTACTTTCTAATCTGTTTTTCGTTTTGTCTCGATAATTCGGTTCAATATTGGTTTGTTAATTAACCACAGCTCCATAAACTGAACTGTTTTCATGGTCTGACCATAGTGTTTATTTTTTATCTTTTTGAAGATTTTATTTTTTTTGTATTTATTGTTAATAATTATGCTTAATTGTATCTTTCACAAATGTGACTCTTTCAATGAAGTCTACACTATTTTTATTAATTACATTTTTTTACATTGATGTTGATCATCAAATACCGTTGTTTGACACCCACTGGCCAATTTGTTCTTTGTGCTTGGGTGTTGTTAAACATCCATCCATCCATTCATTCATTTATTCATGCATATATGCAAAATATATAAGAAATAACACCCAGTACAATTTCATCTACATGTATTAACAGCATGTACTTAATCATGTAAGCTTACATAAAAACAATTTATGGCACTTAAATTTAACTTTGGAAAGTAGCCCAGTGGTAAAGCTCTTGCTTGATGCATGGTCAGTGGGCCCATGGGGCTATTTCTTGTTCCAACCAGTGCACAATGAATGGTATATCAAAGGCCATGGTATGTACTGTTCTGTCTGTGGGATGGTGCATATAGAAGATCCTTTGCTACATTAGGACAAATGTAGCGGGTTTCCTCTGATGACTGTGTCAGAATTACCAAATGTTTAACATCCAATAGGCAATAATTAATAAATCAATCTGCTCCAGTGGTGTCGTTAAACAAAACAAACTTCTTCTTTTTTTTACACTTAAGTTGATATACTGGACATTTACGTATTGTGTCTTAGGTATATATATATATATATATATATATATATATATATATATATATATATATATATACAGGTAATTGTTATCTTCAAATAACTTTCTTTAAATCATAATTATTTGCTATAAAATAAAAACAACTCATGATTTATTTGTTATCTAACATTTAATTAATGCGAGTTATGTTTCTCTTGTTATTTTGACATCTGTTTTCTTCTTAGTAGATTAAGAAATCATTTAGAAAGTAGAGGCTTATACTTTCACCATGCTACATGTATTAGTAGTATTAGGTTTGGAATAGGACTTTATAATACATGTAAATAACCATCTACATTAACATATAAACAGCTATAATTACTAACAGTCTATAGGTATGTGTCAATCAGATACTTTCTCTTCAGCCTGTAGTATAGGATTGTCTTTTAATTTATATGTTATATATCAGTGCAATATATATCTATTATCATATAAACCATGCATGAGGTATTCTTAGTTTTGAAATTCTTCATTATGCTTTTTAACATAAACTACAGAACATTGATTCTAGATTTTTCTGCTTTTTAACCGATTTTAGGTGGGTTTTTTTTGCATAAAACAATTTTCACAAAGTAGACTCAATTTGATATGAAATGCTAAGGAGTGGAATGTAGTCCACTAGTAAAAGTGTTCTCCTGAGGCTTGATCAATCTAGAATCGATCCCTGACTTGGCCCACCATTGGGCTATTTTTTTTTCCAGCCAGTGCTCCACAGCTGGTATTACAAAGGCTGTGGTATGTATGCACTATGCTGTCTGTGGGATAATGCATATAAACAATCCCTTGCTGCTAATTAAAAAGAGTAACTTATGGTATGGTGGCAGTAGGTCTCATCTCTCATTACCTGTATGCATGACCCTTAACCATATGTCTTATGCCATATAACTGTAAATAAAAATGAGTTGAGTGTGTCATTAAATAATACATTTCTTCTTTCTTTTCCTAAAATGTTGAAAAATTACTATAATTATAATAATAGTATAGTACAATGTACATGTGTTCAGCTATTTAAAGATAATTTCAGCTTTTGTTTTTAAATGGGTATTACATGTACATCCCTAGATTATTATTTATAAAGTTTTAAATACAAAATTTATATCTCATTCATATATATATGACATTTCGTACTCATATTATAGCATATCGAGTTTAGAAGATAGTAAAGGGATTGTACCTATGTTGTGTCATACCAAAATAAAACCAATATTTAGCATTGATCTGCCTATATGAATACAAAACATATTATGTGAAAAATAAGATTTTATGCTGATTTATGTGTTATCATAGTCAAACGAAAGTTAGTTAGATGATTTAGTTTTTGAGGATAAATATTTTTATGTTCTTTGATTAACTGATAAAGTTCACTTTATGGTTTTAATTTTAAAAAATTCATTATTAAATTCAATGTTTGTAATTTATGACTTAAATTTTTTATTTTATTAAATTTACAGGGGATGGAATAAATTTACATAATTATGATAATCTTGTTTTTTTATTTTCATCCAGACAACAACACTGGTAGTGCTAGATATGACAAACCATACAGCCAACTACCCGATCAGCCGAGGAAATCACGCAAATACTACTAGTTTACCAATATTCAGAATCCATCTTACTGCAGACGACGCATTCTATGGCATAAAATATCTACTCACGATTATGGTTTTTGGAGGATTACAGATGACAGCCATAATCTTCATTTGTCGGAAAGAAATCCAGGAATCCTGTAATAAATCCATTATCAGATTTTTTTTGTCATGTATACAACACAGGTTTTTATAGACTCTGTTACTTATATATATGTTATTGTAATTAAAAAAAAAAAGGAAAATCATTTTCATTCAGTTTATTTTATTTGGTTTTATGTATCAACTAAAACATAAGCAGCCTCCATGCAGCCAAAGCAAGGGACACTATAATGTTTGTGAACAATTGGCTTGGTTTCGCAATGTGGTCTTTCGGTTTATATAGTAAAGTGCATAAACCAGTCACGTGTATGTTTCCTACTCTAATTGGCTGATA
Source organism: Gigantopelta aegis (assembly GCF_016097555.1). NCBI lineage: Eukaryota > Metazoa > Mollusca > Gastropoda > Neomphalida > Peltospiridae > Gigantopelta > Gigantopelta aegis. The sequence goes on from NC_054706.1 coordinate 56,503,384, forward strand.
TAGCAGAAACATTTTAATTGTTCAAGCCATAAAGTATTTTTTGACAGAGCATATATATTTTGTAACAGAGCCTTAATATTTTTTTAACAGAGCGTAAAAAATTTTTTGAGTCCGTTTAAATGCATTTATCACTTGAATAACTGTTAATTAAGAGAACTTTAAAACACATTTGGCAACCCGAAACTGATGACCCAGATTTCATTGACAGCACTTATTGTAGCACAATTAATCTAGCGAAATCCTGAAAGGGAACTTGATGTTTCCATAAGTCTGTGATTCTAGTGCCTTCAATTAGTGATTATCCGCCCTTTAACATCTCAGCTGTCTGATGGATATACATGAGACGTGTTCAGGAGGGAGAGCAATTGCGGTCAGTCACTAGACCAGTTTTTGCAGCATAAGTTCAATACATGAATGTGTACCAGTTAAATAGTTTGTTAGTGCTTGGCCTCCTGAACACACCTCTGTATTTCTTTTTTATTATTCACGATTCATCTTGATATCACTGTCATCAAACTTTTGTGTCCTATATTATTAATGCTGTACTATGTTTTAAGAACATGAAATGGATACAGAGGCTGGCATTTCTATACAAACCATGTTCGCTTTTCATTTATCACATTATATTATGTAAAATGTTTGAAGTTTGGTTTGTTCATAGTGACAGACACTAGTTTTTAAACACTCCTGCACATTTGTCTCTATTAGATCCATTTTTTGAAAATTGAAAACCGATATGACATCCATTTTATTGTTTAGATTATCCATTTCTGTACATCCAAAGTTGGTCTGGCCATTTTGGAGTTTGTAATACTGTGACATGAATTTGTCATAATTCTAAAATTATATGTACATGTACCTCTGAGAGTAGTAACTGTTGGAGGTAAGATCCAGTCTATTTTTAAAGGGTATTTCACTATTTCAGACTCTTGTTTCACTTTATTGTAATTTATACAGATGTGTTTTAGGTTTGTATATTAACCAAACTTACTGTCCATTTTCATTGGCTGAAACTACGGTCGGAGACTTTAAAGTTTGGGTTGTTCTTAAATTATTATTTAAAAAAAAAAAATTGTTAATACTCATGAAATAGTACAGGTTAGCCATTTATGAAGTTTTACTAAGGTAAAAGAAATTTAGTTGATCTAAACATTGTAAATATAATAATTAATGGTGCAAAATTTATTTAATTAATATTTTTTACATTATCTTGTTGTTCTCATTAGACTTAGAAGTGTGTAAAACATAATCAAGCAGGGGTTTTAAACTTGTAAAACAAATTAAGCAAGATATGTTATGTGTGTTAGTCCAGCTTTGGTTTTTGTCTTTAATTTAAATTATTGCATGTGTTCGAAATATTTTCCTCTTCTTTTTTTTAGTGTTAGTTAGGAATACTTTCAAGCAGACATTTCATAACCTTTGTGAACCAGGAGCCTAATTCACTAAACTCTCACAACGCAATATGCTAAAAGACTTGCAAAGAAGATGCTTCGTTGTCTAATAGAGCCTAAGAGACCTTTGTGAATTAGGCCCCAGTTTCTTTTTGCTGTACTTAAGTCATCTTTCTACATGTATACTCAGCAATAAAAGAAATACAAGTATTTTAATATCTGATATTTTTTTTCATGATAAAATCAAATTTGGTAAATAGACATTGGTGATATATTTTAAATTTGTAATAGACACATAAAAATTAATGGAATTAAAAATGAATAATTTTAAATACATTAAAGAAAAAAATGTGTTTCTTTTGTTGTTCCGTGTACATGTGCATGTATTTTCATATAACTTGCAATAGGGAAATGTAGACATGCATGTTAGTGAACTAGTATGAATTATTAACAGATTTTATACATTTGCCCGTGATTTTATTTTTGGAAGTATATATTGATACTAATAGAAAAATACACGGTCAATATTTTGGAGGAATCATAATTTTATAGATTTAATTTGGTACATATAATAAAAATTGTGTTTTGATGCAAAGCATCTTTTGGCCATTTCCAATACCTTTAATTTGTTTTCTTTGGAATAATTGTTAAACCTATTGAAAAAATTTACAAAAAAAAAATCCTTAAATGAATATTTTTCTATGATTGATGTTGACAGCAACTGTCCAATGATGAAAATGCTCAAGATAATATATTAGGTTTTAAGCTTTGGTTGCCCCCACCCACCCTAAAACAAGTTCTGCTTCTGCCCCTGAAAGGACTGAATAAGTACACCACCAGAACTATATAAAAAATATTTTTAAAAGTCCACACCTCAGTCAAAATGACTTTTCTTTGGTTTTGCATTGTCTGTTGTTTATATTATTTGAATGGAATTATTTTTTAGCACATATATATTGTGGTGATTTATGTATGGTGATTTATTTATCACACTTTGTTCATATTACTTGGCATATAATTTTCTTACTTTCATTTGTATAATTTCATGTTTTATTTCAGTTTGTTTTTACATGTAAATAATTAATTAACATGTGTAACGAAGTGGTGTTTTGTGTTCATGTGGTGTTGTTCATGAGTATTGTGATGTTTTTGTGTTTGCATAATTTTAAATGTATTTTTGATTCATGCATGTTGGAGAGATAAAACTTATAATAATTATAGGACTATTTTTATGTAATGAGCCTCATTACGAAAATAATCCATAATTATACAAGTCATTTAATACTGTAAATATATATATATAATTATATATGTTTTGTACTAGAGTCTAATGGTGTATCATTGTTCGTACAATAATTGAATGTATTATTGAATTAGCATTCTTCATAGGGAATTATATTATTGGGTATACAGTACATATATGTATGTCTTTAATATGTTAGGGAAATATTTTTATTATATAATTTTGGCCTTGTTTGACCAAGAAATGTTCTTAAACACTACAGATCATTATATTAAATCCTTTTCTTAAATTGTAAACTACTACAAATCACTCGAAAATTTAAGAAATAAATGGAAAATGTATTATATAAAATACAATGAAAGAGTTTACCTGTTTCCCCCCATATTGATGCTTAGACGTAATACTAGAATAAAATGTCTGAATTGGGGGAATTCTTCCTGAATTCTGTTGGCCGAGTAGAAGGTAAATTCCTACTACCTATTGAAATCATTTACTTGTTCTGGCTGACATCTCCTTGGCACATATGTTCCGACTTCATCAGGCCTGTAGGAGTGGAGGTGAGGTTGTGGTGTTGGGATGGGAAGCTGTGTCCCCTCCAACTCAAAAATGTTTGTTTTGTGTGTGTCTAACTATATAAATAAAAGTAAAAATATGGCTTGTGCCACCATTACAGAGGTTGTGCCCCCACTCACACACTCCAGATATCGTTCCTATGGGTCTGCCGTATTGTAGGAGAAATACACCAGTACACTGCCAGTAGAAGCACAGAAATCACTTCACATACCTGATACATATTATATTCTTGTGAAGAAATGTAAATAACACATTTCCATGGTCATAATTACAAACATTCCAGTTGAATGGGACATTATGATCTGTGATAAAATAATGTTTTCTTACATTCAGTTTAAAGAGTAATGATTTGATTGGTGAACAACATCAATATTTTAATATTAAAATGTGATATTGAGGGTTTTAATTTTAGGGTACCAGCTAGTCCTTCCAGCCAATGAAATGTCCTGGTTGTTGTTTTTACTTTCAGACTAAAGAGTAATGATTTGATTGGTGAACAGCATTCAGTATTTTAATATTAATATGGAGTGTTTAGCTTTAGGGTACCAGCATTTTAATTTTTTCTTAACAAATGAAATGTCCTGGTTTATTTATTTTAAAAATAATAAGACATTTAACGTGTATGATTGAGCCTGAGGCTAGATATAAAAAGGCAGCTAATTGGATAATCAAAATATGTCCATATATATATGTGCAGATTTCAAGTTATACATGTATATTATGCCATGAGGACTGGGCTGAATATTACGGTATCCGGTAGAACTACAGATGATGGTTTAAGATGGAATTTAACTGACTGCCGACTGTGATCATACTTGAAATTTGTTTCTTAAATATTTATGCATGCAGTGATGGAAAATTTACTCCTCTTCAAGTGTGTATGTAAAATATATATATATATTTTTTCCCACTAAAATGATTTAGGCACTTACATCAATATTTATTTACGCTTTACAAATCCAAGAATGTTTAATTTTGTTTTTTCATTTCCAACATTTTGTGCCCATTGTCCCCTCTCCCCCCCCCCCCCCCCCTCCCTCTATTCCAGCAACATGTAAACAATGATTCTACATCTGATTCAGTGTTTAGTGAAAGGTATATCTATTTTTAAATAATATAATAACCGGAGCTGGTCAAAATGTACCTAAACCAGGTTCTGATGACCTCAGGCTTTTGAAAAAACCAGTTTGGCCAGTCAAATACTATCTGTAATATGTGTCCACTAGATCTTGCCTTAGAATGTCTTTCAAAACCTTCAAAACACCATGCCCTTCAACCTGTCACCATAGACAAGTTCATTCAGTTGGGTCTTAGACTCTCTGTTGATCTTTGCTGGATTACAGCTCATTCCATTGATGGTAATATACAATTAATAACACATCAAAGAGACTTATGAACTTTACATGTGGGTTTTTTGGTGGGGGTTTTATTTTTATTTTAAATGTTTTAATCTAAGTATACATTCATGTAGAGTAAAATATTTGAAATGAAATATTCTGTCAGATTTTTCAATGTACACGTAAATTGTTATTATAATAATGTAATCAAATATTCAGCAAGAACCTACATGTATATTGTAGTGGTTTCCTAGCTTGTTTTAGCATGGTGCGGCACCATGCATGCCTCAGTAGTCTAGCACCATCTTGCCTTAATCAGCACCATGCTGCCCTGAGATTAAACAAGCCTTTTTCAGTAATTAATTCTAAAATTGCCTTTATAAAACACCCAAAAAGGTATTATTGATTAATAAAATATGCCTTTTATATCTTTTGCCATTCATTTCTTAAAGCAAGCACATAAATTACACCCGAAAATGATGAAAATGCACCAAAAGTGTTTGGTCTGCCATGCCTTGCCAAATTTCTAGAGAAATCACTATACTGCCAATAGGAAAAAAAAAAGATTTTTTTTTATTATTTAAAAACTGGTGTGCTTTAAAAAACATCATTGAAAAACCTACACTAATTTATATATTTTTTAATACATATATTTCTTTTAATTATTTGATTTACAGTGAATTAGACCATCTAATAGGAGGCATGTTGAAGGGTGTGGTTAAATTAATCTTTGTACCATAATGTGCCTTATTACGCTCAGAGCAAACAGGTTGTGAATAAATTAAATAAATCTTTTATACATTGTATGTTAATTATATTTATTTTATAAACTTACTAAATTTTACAGTAGACAATTGAAATATATAACTGGTACTCAAAAATGAACATACAGAAAACTACTGTTATATCTTTTCAAAATGTATTTTATGCTAGTGTTTTTAGAGAAACACATGTTCAAAGTATGCAGTTTTAATATGCATCATTTCTGTAATAGAGATATAATAAACAATTGTCCAATAAATTGAGTATATTATAGTTTTCAGTTTATATACATGTAAGAATACATTTCTGACCATTTTCCCTGTGTTCAGTTTCCATTATATAAAATTTCTATTTATTTTGTATCCAGTTTGTATAAGACAATAAAATATAAAGTCCCTTTTGTTTAAAACTTTTTTTCAATGTTCATATTAATAAAAATAAGTTACAGTCCATTTTGTACAAGATCAGATAATTATGTGTTCAGTTCTTTATGACATTAAATTTCAGTCTGTTTTGTATACGGTAGTTTGAATAAGATGGTGAATTCAGTTCATTTTGTATAGATCAATTTCAGTGTTCAGTTTATAAAAAACAATACATTTTTATAGACTAGCTACTAGTATGTTATAAAATAAATTTCTTGGTACATTTTATATGCTCCAGTGTCCACATTGTATAACTTCAGTGTTCATTCTGTATTAAACAAATTCTGTATTAAACAAAACCCATGTATATTCCCATTTTCGGTTTAAGCAGAAAACAATAACTTACAAAACATTTTGAAGTCTATATGTTGTAAGATTATTCAAGAGTTCAGTTCAGTGGAAAACAATAAATTGCAGTCCATTTTATATTACCCTGGTAACAGAATTTTTCATTATTTAGTTTGTGTATGTGTTAAACACGACAATTGTCTTTTGTTCACATGTTAACTGGACTCATTTACAAAACGTCTGTCTGGATGCTTTTACAAGCATGGAGTCGGGATTTGAAACTGCAATTCACATTGTAAGCCAGAGCATTACTCAAGTACCTACATGTATATAATTAATTGAAATTTTTTGGTTTGTAGCACTACTTGAAATTATGTTTTTACATTTAGTTCGACCAAGTTAGATTACTCATAATTTTTACTTCAATTTGTCTTTATTTTCTGTTTTGTTTCCACAAACCAAGTCCTAGATCAGTAAAACTTGGCTTGTAGTTTCTTCTGTGAGTATGACTCATGGAGGTTCATTTCAGTGGATGTTAAAAATAAAATTAAATTTAGTAAAAAATTAGTTTTTAAATAATAAACAAGCTGTATCAATGATTTTTGTCATTAAAAAAAATACATTTTTGGGGGTAAAATTATTAAATTTAACAAAATGGTATTGATATTTGTAAAGGTAGGTGACACATTTAATTTAGCTATAGTCTTGGATCAACTATTAACAGGAAAATCAATGTTGCTAAACCCTCATGTTAGTCCTATTCCATCTTGACATAATGTATGTTTTATAGTACCTTCCCTTTTCTGCCACCCTAATGTTCCAGTGAAATCAATAAATATTTAGCTGTATAGTTACATGTGTCTTTTAAAAGTTCAGGTGTGTTACTGTTACTAACCATTTTATTTCCAGTATAACATTCCATGTAATATGTGTTATAATTAATAGTAGCAGGATATATACAATATGTATGTGTGTGTATATATACATATATATACATATGTGTGTGTGTGTGTGTGTGTGTGTGTGTGTGTGTGTGTGTGTGTGTGTGTGTGTGTGTGTGTGTGTGTATATATATATATATATATATATATATATATATATATATATATATATTATATATACACACACACACGTGTATATATATATCGCAGTTACTGTAAATAACAACAATTGACATTTGTTTATCCAGATAAATACCTTTATTAATCAATTCAAACATGTCCTTCATTAAGTTTAATCATTCACCCATTTCAGTGAAGCTCAGAAACAATGCTTTCTTGATGAAAGACATTTTATCAATCACATATGTAGAAACGTGCATTATATGTACCGGTGTGGATGAGTGCATAATATACATTGTGATAATTTCAGGACTTTTGTTGATGGTTTTAGTGTTCCATTTGTGAAGTAAACATGATTTTGTATTATTGATAAGAACGTATGCTTGTGAATACATATTAAATCATATTAGCTATTTTCGGTTAACAAAATTGTGTTAAATGTGTATGTGATGACTTTGTTAAAACTCCTATTTAATATTAATGAGCTAGTGTTAAATACTTTGTGTAATACAACATAAATCACTTTTGCTGTGTACTGAAAATTTTATGTTAAATTTATGTGTAGCAAGGTGCTTATAAAACAAGTTTAAAATTGGTGAGAAAGGATGCCAGGAAAGTTATACTTGAATAACAATATTACATCTTGTTTGGTAGCTATACTATATGTTGTGCCTTTGTTCAGAGTTTATCTTTTATTTGTTAATTGTGATAAGAGAGAAAGGTGGGTTTTTCCCTCACATTGAACATATTCGTTCACAAGTCTTTGTATTTATACTAAGTATTATTTTCCAGCTTATCCTCTACTTACGAAATGTTTCAACTCAAATTTGATTGAATGTGTTCACTTGACAGCTAAACAAAAATGTAATAGTTTCGTCCATCATTGGTGTATCCGTGATATTTAAACAAAATGTGTATGTTTTTATTATAATGGCCAATACTGTATAAAATATATAAAAGTATTTGTATTTTACCAAGTGCCTAAAATATAATTTAAAATGAAAATAGTTTAAAATTTTAATATTATTTTGCAGTACTAATTATGATTACATTTAATTTGTATTTAAAATGTATATCTTTTTTTCCCCCACATTAATATGTGTATCAGTATGCATTAAAAAAAAAATATTTGGAGAACATGACAACCAGAAGTTTCCAAAAATAAGTTGTTAATTTAGTAATATTTATAATCTTTTTTTGGTCAATATGTGTTTGATATGATTTACATTCTGTATATTTTTATCATATTTTCCCTTAGATTTAATCTTAAGTTATAACATCATCACTGGTGGTATTAATTTTGTGTCTAATTTAAAAATGTTTTGATGGAATGTTATTAAAAAAACCATTGTTACTTTATTTTAAAAATACATTTATCGGAGAATGTGATATTAATATTCATGAGAACTGGTGCACAGATTTTTAGTTTTCTTTTTTATCCAGCAATGTTTTCATATCAGAGATGTATATTTCTATCACAATATCTAATCACAGAGCTTAATAAATATGAAATATTTTGTGTGTGTTTCTTTTCTGTTGTACCAAGTGTTTGACATCCAATAGCCAATGAGTAATTAATCAATGTGCTCTAGTGGTGTTGTTAAACAAAACAAATTTTAACTTGTTTGTTGTGATGGGGTTTAGCTTAGATGGTAGAGCTCTTTTTCCCCCGACCGGCCTCGGTGGCATCGTGGTTAGGCCATCGGTCTACAGGCTGGTAGGTACTGGGTTCGGATCCCAGTCGAGGCATGGGATTTTTAATCCAGATACCGACTCCAAACCCTGAGCGAGTGCTCCGCAAGGCTCAATGGGTACGTGTAAACCACTTGCACCGACCAGTGATCCATAACTGGTTCAACAAAGGCCATGGTTTGTGCTATCCTGCCTGTGGGAAGCGCAAATAAAAGATCTCTTGCTGCTAATCGGAAAGAGTAGCCCATGTAGTGGCGACAGCGGGTTTCCTCTCCAAATCTGTGTGGTCCTTAACCATATGTCTGACACCATATAACCGTAAATAAAATGTGTTGAGTGCATCGTTAAATAAAACATTTCTTTCTTTCTTTTCCCCCCCCGAGGTGCAGTGTGCTGCAAAATCGAGCACCCTCTTTAGACGCTTTTGTTTTTATTGTAGAGGCGAGACGTAGCTCATTGGTAAAGTGATCGCTTGATTGGTGGTAGGTTTGGGATTGATCTCCTTTTGGGGAATCCGTTGGATTATTTCTCTGTCCAGCCAGTGCACTACGACTAGTATGTGCTATCCTGTCTGGGATAGTGCTAATAAAAGATCCCTTGCTACTAATGGAAAAATGTAGCAGGTTTCCTCTATATGACTCAAAATTACCAAATGTTGGACATTACAATAACTGATGATTAATAAATCAATGTACTCTAGAGGTGTCGTTAAACAAAACAAACTTTTTTCAAACTGTTGCTTTATCCGTCGGAGCTATATATATATAGTAGCCTATTTGGCACAGCAAGTTTTGTTTCTTTTGGCAGTGTTGAAATAAGCGTGCTTAAAAGCAAATGGCTGTAATTAAAATGTACTGAGGTGTTTAATATTCTACTAATTTCTATTTTGCCCTTAATGACACCAGCGATAAAAATCAGTGTGTCGCTGAATTCACTGTACTGTGTGTTGGTTAACGATAAACAGACGGTGGATAGCCATACCACCTTGTGAGCAAATCAGTGTGTCGCTGAATTCACTGTACTCTGTGTTGGTTAACGATAAACAGATTGTGGATAGATATACCACCTTGTGAGCAAATCAGTGTGTCGCTGAATTCACTGTACTCTGTGTTGGTTAACGATAAACAGATTGTGGATAGATATACCACCTTGTGAGCAAATCAGTGTGTCACAGAATTCACTGTACTCTGTGTTGGTTAACGATAAACAGACGGTGGATAGCCATACCACCTTGTGAGCATGAAGGCAGGTCCAACAGAATAGGAAACCATTTAACAAAACATTGTAAACTTAATCTTGCATGTAAATGTAAATCTACGAATAGAACAGAATTGTTATTAATATACAGGACAAATAATACAGAGAAACGAACCTGTGCTGTACTTTCTTGTGACATATAGGGGTGGGGTGGGGGGTGGTGTATGTTCTTAGTGTAGTGTTGGTACTGGTTAACAACATGTAAGTTTAATGTCATGACGACATGAGAATAATCAAACTAAAGCTCTGTGGCATCAGATTTAGGAAACAAGTTGTATTTTAGACCGTAGCTGGCTACCATTTGGTCGACAACGATTACCAAAGTATTACACAGTCCATCTCTAGCTCTCCCCTACAACATATTTACAAAGGGGAGGGCTAGAGGTCACTCGAAGGAAGGAAGGAAATGTTTTATTTAACGACACACTCAACACATTTTATTAATGGTTATATGGTTATGGGCCACAATATTGAGAGAGGAAACCTGCTGTCACCACTTCATGGGCTATTTTCGATTAACAGCAAGGGATCTTTTATATGCACCATCCCACAGACAGGATAGCACGGTCTTTGATATACCAGTTGTGATGCACTGGCTGGAGCGAGAAATGGTCCAATGGGCCCACCGATGGGGAGAGGTCACTTGAGCTAACCTGCAGTATGCACACTATTAGTCCCCGACAGATCCAACCAGAGTGCACAACAGGTTTCGTCTCCATTCGTCTGTTCCGCAAATAGTTTTCAACTTTTTTTCTCACAATTTTACGTATAGCTTTATCATGTGCTGCTACAGATCATTTTTGACATAAGTATCAAAAGATCAAGTTTAACTTTATTGGGAATTTTTAAAAGGGTCACAACTATCAAAAATAAAATTTATTGATGTTTGACGGAGTAATGGCCCTTGAACTTGGGCGATATATAAATAGTGGGGGACATGGGCAAACTAGGGAGACATCCTCCAGCACCAACACGGTCTTAATAACGAGCTACTCTCGGCCTAATAATTTCAAAACCTATATGTAGCTCCCCACCTTTCACTTTCGAACGACCTTCAAAATTGCGCCAAATTTACTTCCAACAAAAATGCGCACATTTTCTCTTTGGCTTAATCCTACGGGACTTCCAAAATTCCATAACACCTACCACTCACTGCCTGTTACCAACCTTGATTGGGCTGCTGGTGCTCCCTTGCACCTGCCAGAGCAGGCGGACCCTCCTTCACCAGCCAGCTCTTGTGCCCAAGATAGGTGTGCGCTACAACAGCTTGCTCTGAATGTACACGTTAAGACCTTCCATTCCATTGTTTTAGCAGTTCTCTCAGAATGCTCATTTTATTAGTAGCGATTAAGTGTCAGAATAATCCTTTGTTTACCTTCTGCCATATGAGTTAGTACTGAACAGGATCATGTATACTAGTCGCAATAAGTTACGGGCCATATGAACACTGCATCTCCGAGGGGTAGCCCATTCACTGTGCCAGTCATGAAAACGCTCTTGCAGTTAAAGGATGACGGAATGGCTCACTTGTAGGTATCTCGCTACTTGTCTCATGGATATGCTATCATTCAGACATGACAGGGCTTGACCAGTCCAGAATGCTGTTTACGTTTTGGTGGCATGGTTATCCGAAGCTAGATTGCAAAGAAATTTATACCCTTCCAACCCTAATCAAACATGAAAAGTGTTAACATAAAAAAGGAATTTTACATCTACCATGTAGTTTTAAGGGAGGTGCCCTGCTTAGTCAGAAAAAAAGTCAATCTTGATAATGCATTTGCCATATGTTTTCTACCGGTAACTAAACAAACTGCTAGTAAAAGGCTCATGTACATGCAATCTGAAATGCTTTATTCAAGTCTGTAGCCTGCTTTTTATTACCTATCACCATCCCCGATTTATTTTTCAAAAAAGGTAAAATTTCATACTGGTAAAAAGGTAAAATTTCACACGTGTTATGACTAGTATCTTTTTTTACATGCATTTTGGTATTACCTATCAAGACCAACATTTGATACACCAGTCCTTGAGCACTGGTTGGAACAGGAAATAACCAAATGGACCAACAGAGAGGAATCAAGGAAGGAAATGTTATATTTAATGACGCACTCAACAAATTACTATCACCTGTCAAGGAAAAGGCTTTTTCATTACAAAATGGGCACTTTTCTTATGGGCATCTAATTTGTATTCTAGTGCGAGTTGTTACTAAAAGGGGATTAGTTCTTATACCACAAACAAAATAAAATGCTGAACAAAAAAGCTTCTAGAGTGGTAAAAAAAAGTCTTTTTGCAACTACTACATGTAGAAGTAATTTAGTTTTGACCTGTAATTGCTAAAGGTAAACAGAAGTTGGCTCAAAGTCCACACAGCGAAACAGAATTGCATTATATAGTTCATACAGAGCAGCACAGAACAAAGGCGTACAGGCGGAGTTTTGTTGCAGGGGCAGGTTGCCTCCCCCCCCCCCCCCGATTTAAATGAAAATGCCTGAACCTGGATAACATTTATTCATATAAGCTTTACTGCCAAACAGCTACTAGTATATAGGTTGCAAACAAATTATTATGCATTTTTACATGGAATACAACTAATTTTGAGGGCAGAAGGAAGGAAATGTTTTATTTGACGACGCACTCAACACATTTTATTTACGGTAATATGGCTACGGACAACACAGATATTGAGAGAGGAAACCCACTTCATGGGCTAATCTCTTTGATTAGCAGCAAGGGATCTTTTATATGCACCATCCCACAGACAGGACTGAGGGTAGAATGATGGAAATACATGTACATAAAAAGGTCTCACGTTTGCACATTTTGCCCGAATACGTGTATAATTTTTGCCTGAAATTGAGGTTTTGCTTCAGCACTAGGGGGGAAGTTAACGCCTCCTATGCTTTTGACACAGGAAGCACTTCCACATTAGTATTTTATGATGGGAGATAACCCAAGCTAGACCAAGCTTCCCAAGAAATAACCAAAACCGACACAAGTTGACAAGGCAGAGAATGTCATGCTCATTTTATTACTACAAATCATGACACAACATCTTTATATAATTTGAACAAGAAAAATATCAACATAAATAACACTTGACCCTTCTGCAAATTCATACATTTGTCAAAACATTTTTTCAACAAGCTGTTGAAAAGAACCTTCCATAAGATGACAAACAGAGATCATTCCATAAGAGATAAAAAAAAGTTAAAGTTTATTTTGTTTAACAATAACACTAGAGCACATTGATTTATTAATCATCGGCTATTGGACGTTAATAATTTGGTAATTTTCACAGTCTTAGAGAGGAAACCTGCCATATTTTTCCATTGGTAGCAAGGGATCTTTTATATGCACCATCCCACAGACAGGATAGCACATACCATAGCCTTCAATGTACCAATCCTCATGCACTGGTTGGAATGAGAAATAGCCCAATGGGCAAGAGATGAAAAAGCAGATGGTATAAATTACAGATGAACAGAAAACTGAATCCCCAAAACTGCATTACTATCAAGCTCCCCAAAACCCAAGCTCTTAATCAGAATTTTTGAATATTAAAGATATTTTTTTAACTTATCTCCAGTAAAAAGACTTGGTTGCCGATGACAGCAATACTAGTTTGTGTGTAAAAATGTTTGAAGATGTCAGTGCTTAATCTGTAAGCTGGTTCTTTTTCAATAATTTATAGTATCAAACATTTAAAAAATATTGTTTGCATTACAAGATATTTTTTTTTATTAATATACATCTCACAAGAGTTTACACTCAAACATGCAATGATATGGTTACAGTTCTAGACTTGACACTCGGTTAAGTCTTCAAGAATGATACAAGTACTAGATTTAACATGCATTTTGCATGACAAAGAGATAAAAATGACACTGGCAAAAAACCCAAAACACTGGAAAACTGTGAAGTACAGGGTTATTGTAAAGATTTTTTTTATCAAAGAACAAGGATTAGTAACAGTTTCATGGAAACACTAAAATCTGGACTTCTGAAAAATCCATAATTTCAGCTTATTTGAAATTTTGTGAAAATATGGAATTCCAACTATCTGGAATTTAATAAAAATCCATAATTTCAGTTAATCTGGAATTCTGTATAAAAATATGTAATTCCATGAAAATCAGAAATTTTATAAATATCTAGAATACCATAAAAATCTAAAATTCCAGAAAAATAAGCAGCATTTTCATCTCTGAAACCTGAATTTGAGTCAACAACTGCTGGTCATTTTGGGGAAGCTTAGTGGAAAAAAATTCGGGTAACTCTAACATTTGGAATTCTGAAATAAGACCTGGAAATATTTTTAAAAAATCTCTAATGTCAGAATCTCAAGAGTCTAAATGTTTCACAGTCACTAGACTCAGCAACAAATTTGAACTATGAGTCAGCAATCGCTGGGACATTCTTACTGAAATGAGTATGACTGCTTTATGAGTTACAAGAATGATGTTCTGATGTTGAGAAAGGGTTAACAGAGTGATATCCGGTGCTGATAAAGGGTTAACTGTTTACAGGGTTAACCGAAGTGACATCAATGAATGCGGTGCACCATCTCCTCCTTGTTAATGAGGTGGTTCGTCTTGTTCACCAACTGCATCAGATCGTTAAGTTTGTACGACCATTCGTTGAGAATGTCATTGGGGTCTTTGTGAGATGTGAAGCTTACTATTCCATCAAGACGGTCGATCTTCGCTGATACTGTCTTGTTCACTACGAGGTTTGACAAAAAATCCTCAGTTTCCTTGGAAAAATTAAAATAAATACATAATAAAAAATAAAGCATTAAGTTAAGGTGTCAGGGAATTTAACTGAAAATCAACTATTGGTAGCTGCAAAACTGTCTGTTTACTTTAAATATGAAGTCAAAACAAGGTATCATTTCAATTGGTTTTTGCCGTAAGCATTTGCTTATTGGTACAAACAGTTACGGATTGTCCGTTATTTCTTTTACATTCATCGGCGTATGAAAACAAAAAAAATCATCTGCAAACTGTGTGAATCTTTAAAGCCATTCTCACATAAGTTTACTGATGATTTTTGTTTGTTCATACCCAGATGAATGTTAAAGAAATAACAGACAATATTTATAATTAAATTTGAATCATACTTGCTAATAATAACACTAAAACGTGATACTTTATTTCAACTGATTTTTGGTCCATAAACAATAACGCTCAACAAGACAACTTGCCCATATTAAATGATGTCATCAGATATGACATTTCTTGACAATGTAATTTTTACATTCATTGAGAAAGGAACAAACTCCCATTGCTACATCTGGACCAATGGGATGACGTTATGTTGTAATGGAAATTTAATTATTATATAATACATAGAACAATTGTTCGTGTTTCTTCTACCACATTCTCAATTATTATCAAAATTGGTATCATATTACATTTTGCTTTGCACAACTAATTTGTAAAGATAAATCCGCTGTTGATTCTTGTTATTATTAAATTGTTAAATACAGCTGCATATGAGAACAACACATTTATTAGTTGGCTAGCTAATGGAGAAATGTACCACACACTCACAGATTCTGGCTGGTCTAGCAATTCGGCCATTTTAGTCATTCGAACTCTTGTATAATACTTAGCCATCACTCGGATGTTCTGCAACAAAGAATCAAATTATTACTTGTTAAACAAATTAAACTTTTCCTTAAATTCAAGCCCTGCATTACTCACTGGATCACATGTTTTTTTTACACACCTGTTGGTGAGAACATCATGTATTATTTATGATAACATATACTAATAACACACATACATGTGACAACAATATAAAAGGCATATCATGGGCTGCTCTTAGATCATGACGAGGTTGTTACTGCCATACCATCCAATGAAAAAAAGAAAAGAAGCTCAATCGAAATTGATTACTCCGTGTCATATAAGTCAATCTAAAACTGATTTCTCTATTTATTTTAAAACTCATTTTAAAAATGTATCTAACTCGCTTGTGCTTGTTAAATATATTAAAAAAAACTCATTTAAAAATATATCCAACTCTCTTTTGCTTGTTAAATATGTTTTTTTTTTAAACTCATTTAAAAATGTATCCAACTCGCTTTTGCTTGTTAAATATGTGGTTTTTTTTAAACTCATTTAAAAATGTATCCAACTCGCTTTTGCTTGTTAAATGTTTTTAAACAACTTTCTGTAAGATAAATGGTTTCTAATAGTCAGTCATGTAGTATTCTCTATTAAACTAAACTAAAAAAAAATATACATAATAAAAAAAAAGTTGCAATCAAATTTTGTAGTAGAGTGAAATAAATCTCACATGTTCAACAACTCTGTTCTTCAAATCCTGCCACCTCTTGACACCCCCTTCTGACTTGGAGTTAAACACGTGGGTCGGGGGGTTGGCGGAAGAACCAGTTTTCAGTTCCGACTCGAACGACTGACACAGCTGTTTCCAGTTTATTAACTCATGGGTTGTAAAGTGTTTCAGAAGATCTCTGAATCAAAATGTAACAAAGATAATTTAAAACAAATATAAAAAATTAATAAATAATTCCCTGTAAAATTGATAAATAATTCCCTGTAAAATGGTTTAGGGTTGTAAAGTGTTTCAGATAATCTCTTAATCAAAATGTAACAAAAATAATTTAAAACGATTATAAAAAATTAATAAATAATTCCCTGTGAAATGGTTTAAAGTCAGCAACAAAATGATTTAAAATGTCATAACATTTCTTTAGTCATTATGAAACCAAATTTTAAAACAAGAGAAGTGTTCCATGGAATTAAACGGATTGCCTGTCATAAACTTATTTGATATCACAGACATGCATCCACATATGTCCATCTAAACAAAAAAATCAAACCTTAAAAACAAAATTCAATTACAATTTAATTTCATTAATTTTTATTCTTCATAAAGTTTTATTAATTTAGGACTAATAAATGGAAAAGTTAATGCCATTGCTGCCACCACAAAAGTAATAACTACAATGTATAGCTCACCTTTTACATTATAAATGCGAGACATAAAAGTCAATAATGTTTCCAACATAAATTACTTTCTGATCCCACTTTAATAAATTAAAACTAGGTTGATTTGTTGTAAATCTAAACACAATTTGGTAGTTTGGTGTTGTTTAAACATACTATTTTCTTTTATTATATCTCCATTAAATCTTACTATATATATATATATATATTGTCCCAAATACAGTCAACACTAAACTACTTTTACACTTATTTAAAATAGGCTATGTAATAGATACCAAAACACATGTATGTGGAGTTTTTTAATTTCTGCATTCTATTCATTTATTAATTTCTGCATTCTATTCATTTATTTCTGCTTTCTGATGATTTATTTCAGGTTGGAAATCCACTTTTGGAATACAGTAACAACAGAAAAACATGTATATGATTAATATATTTACTATAATGATAATAATCGCATAAATTAAAAAACAAAAAGTCAAAAAAGAAGAATTTATGGCTGTAAACACCCAGACAATACTAAATAAACAAAACCAACCACAAAAACCCAGTGTGTCACCTGAACTGAAACATTAAGTGACACTTCACGTGCGTAACTACTCATACCTTTAACTCCGCCCACTGCCAAGCACCCTGGCCAATCATTACAACGAGAAAATGTTTTCACTCTACATGTAGTTCTTGCATCAAACAATTAAAATCATATTTAGAGAGTGTTACCAGTTGGCTGCTGTGTATTTGAAAGGCCTCACCTGTATTTGGGAATCTCCTCCAGGTTGCCATCTTCCTTCACTCGGTGTATGAGATCTGCCTGCTCGTTATCATACGGGGCTAAAATCATGTACAGGACCACACACTTCAGAGCCTGAAAAAAACAAAAACATACCATCACTGTTTTTTGGTGACCCAACACAATACACACAGTGAAGCACACTTATAATGAACATGCTTAGAACAAACTACTACCTAGAATGAACTGGTTGCAAAGTCCTGTTTATCTCCCTATACATTAATAACAAACTAACTATCATGGTCCCTTCCAGTTCATTATAAATGGAGAAAACTTGGAGTGTTTTCTCTTTTATAGATACATTACCTGTCCTCAAACAAGGGCACCTCCCCCCCCACGCAAGTGGTCTGGTCCGAACATCCCAACAGCCAATGGGATGGCCTAAATTCTTCTACTGCATACTGCTCTCTAGTTCCGGTCACATGACTGTAACTTCCTTCTTTTTCCCAGAGCGCATCGCACGGAGAACAGGAAGCGGGGAGGCCCAGGCGGGATAAAATCTTGAGGACAGGTAATGTATCTATAAAAGAGAAAACACTCCCAAGTTTTCTCCATTTCTATAGCCATTACCTGTCCTCAAACAAGGGCAGCATTCAACAGATGGTGGTGGGTGCCGAGATCCGTAGATGCTTGTGATAACTCCCCAACCGGAAAGAGGCTGACTAGTGGAAGAATAAGGCCAACCTTGGTAAGCCCTCCTCCTAGGGATGCCCGTCACAGACCAATGCAGGTGATGTTAGTAACAACAACCAGAATGGTGGCATCCATCAGCAGTGGCAGGTATGGCTCCCAGAACAAGGACCAGGAGGCGGCAGCCACATCTCATGCTGGTTCTGACAGGTGGGAAGTCGTAGCCACCAGGGATGCAGGTGTTAGGTAACCCTCACGTATTGAAGTGTTATTTGTTTCAATAACAAGCGACAACCTAATGAGGTGCATCCGTCAGAACATTGAACAAAACAAGACCCCCCCGAGTGTTTTCTGTCTAGTACACCAAAGATCTGTTAGTTCAATAACGACAACCAATAACCACATGCAGTGCAGGGTAAAGGTTATCGAGACAAAAAGTTCCGGCACCAGTACGTGAACTGTGCAAAAGAACAAAAGTCTAAGCAATCCTCATCTGTCGATTCGATGGACATCTCGGTATGCAGCCCAGAATCAGACAGACATCAACGAGGACGGCTTGTATTCAACAGAGTCTGTGCAGCAATAACCGGACCCAGATGATGGAACCCCTCAACGTCTTCTGTGGAGACATCCCTCAGATAATAGTTGGCGAAGATGGAGTCCGTAGCCCAGAAACAACCAGTGATAATGTGCTGAATGGGTGTGTTGCGGTGCAGGGACATCGTGGCAGCCAAGGCACGGAGTTCATGCGGATTAGAAGCAGACGGAGCAGGTAAACCCTCCTTCTGATAGGTGGTCAGGATAGAAGACCGGATCCAGGTGGCCACCGTGTTCTTGGTAATATCCCTCAACCGACTCTGGTTACAGGAGAGGAAAAGTCTTTTGCGATGTTGTCGAAAAGATCTGGTCCTCTCGATGTACTGGTGCAGGGCTCTAACAGGGCACAACGCCAAGTCCTCAACGTCCGCTGGACCAACGATAGAGGAGAGGGCCTGCACAACATACGAACGAGGCACTTGGTCTGGTAACTGATTCTTTGCAACAAAGTTCATGAGTAACCCCAAGTTGACTGCACGCCGATCTCGGTGAAAACGTACCAAGTCTACATCAAGCGCATGGAGTTCTGAGACACGGGCAGCCGTGGCGAAACCGAGTAAAAACACCATCTTCCGCGTCAAGTCTTGCAGGGAAGAGGATTCGATCGGCTCATACGGTGCGGTCGATAACGCTCGTAACACCAGATTCAGGTCCCATCTTGGTGGCCGAAACCGGTGTACTTGATCTTCAAGGCGAAACCCTTTGATCATCTTATGGATCTCAGGAATACCCGATAACTTCGTTCCAGTAGTGACATCATGAACAGTAGCGATGACTGAAACGTACCCAGCGATGGTAGACCCCTTCAATCGTAAAGTGGTCCGCAGATACAGCAAAAAACCCAGCAAGACGAGGTATTTGAATCGTCTGAGGGTTGAGTTTTTGCCAGACACACCATCGGTGAAGACAAAGCCATCTGACGTTGTAAGCCGCAGTAGTAGATGATCTGTGCGCTTTCAAAATGGCCGCCGTAGACTGTGAAGAAAAACCTTTCTTCCTCAAACTCTTGGAGATAAAGTCCACGCGCGCAGTTGGAACAACTGCGGATGTGGATGGTATAGTCTTGATGTGGGATGCAGCAACAGATGATCCCAGTCTGGCAGCGATAAAGGATGTGGATCGGCAAGACGTATTAGATCTGGATACCACATCCTGGATGGCCACATCGGAGCAATGAGTAACAGGCGACAATGGTACAGCTGAAACCTCTGAAGCACCCTTGGAAGGAGGATTGGTGGAGGAAAAGCGTATGTGTTCATCTGTTCCCAGCTGATGGCCAATGCGTCGAGATCCAGAGCTTCGGGATCCGGCACCAGAGACACGTAAACCCTCAGCTGATGATTGAATCGTGTGGCGAAAGGATCGATGTTTGGTGTGCAAAGTCTGTCGCACACCCATCGAAACGCTTTCGGGATGGAGCATCCATTCCATCGGATGTGGAGACAACGGCCGAGACAGTGTGTTGACTAGTACATTGGAAACCCCTGGAATATGGCGAGCCCGAAGTTGCAACGGAATCTCGTCAACCAGCTTGTAGAGACGATAAGTCAACTGTAGCAGACTGCTGGAGTGGGTTCCGCCCCGACGGTTGATATAAGCCACTGCGGTGGTACTGTCTGTGGCTACCATGAGAGAGGCGCCTGACAGCATCTCTCGCCAATGAAGGATGACGTAACTGCCAACATCTCCAACAGGCTGATGTGTAGATCGGCTTCATCTGGAAACCACAGCCACCAACAGGGACTGGACTGCAAGGCGACTGGTAACCGGATCAGCAAATCTGCGTTATTGTACTGAATGCATGGATTCAGAAACAAACTGGATACCGCGACCTCTAAGCATAAAATGTTGCGCCGACGTCAAAATTACTCTTGCAATGATACTTCATGAAACAGTAACAGAGTGATTCAGGAATCAAGACATCGGAAACAGCGACCCCGTGATACAGGCAAGAGCCAAGACAGCGTAGCAACTCGCTACGCTACATGCCCGATATACCTGGAAGTGAAGCAACGCAAAACAGCAACCGGCTAAAATCCACGGTCGTCACACCACCCGGTGCGGAACAGCAGCAGAGACCATCTAGACAGCATCGGTCACGAACTCTGGCGGTAACAACAGTGAACGTCAGTGAGTTGATAAGCCGCAATGAACCATAGGAAAACGGTGAATGTAAAACCCCCGTACCACGTGATGGCAACTAGATAACTTCTGGAACCAGCGGAAGTAGCAACTGTCTTGCATCGCCACCGGATATAGAGAACGATCTGCCGAATGTCGCTGAACCTTCCTCGAACAAGAGAATATCGGTGCACGGGATCTCAACACAAGTGACCGGACCAGTAGACTGTCTTCGTCACCAACCCGGAACGCTTGTAACGTCGAACCCCTTCACGGCAAAGAGCCGTATGTAGACCACAGGTCTGCCAAGATTACCGGCTTGTGCTGAAAGTCGAGAATGGATCGCTTCAGGCAAGTCGGTTGACGATAGTGTGCAATCGTAGTGCACATCGACGTCACGGAAGATATAAGGTAGACCAACATCAAAGTCGACGGCTAGAACAAGGTATATCCTCTGGCATCCTGCACACGAGGAGTTATGGTCGCCATGTACATGTACGCTGAACTGAAGCCATCGACAGGACGTGCCAATCTGTAAGTTCTAGGAAGACGTCTGGTCCCGCCGGAAACAGCGTCATCCAAAGCCGGCGCCACACCGTTGAAGGATAGGTTGAAGACGGGAGACAATCAGTCACAGCCATGTGGGTCACTGCGTCCGGATCTTCTATAACGGAAGGTGCCGACGCATCATCTGGAAAATCAGTCAGTAACCTGGCACAGGCACTTCGATCCAATGTACTGGCTGCAATCGGAAACACGGACCGTGGACGGTCTCGTCAGGAGCCGGTGTAAACCCTGAATGCCGAATCAGCTGCTGACTGGTGTGGACGGTACGATGTACACGGACCGGCAGGAGCCGGTGGAACCCTGGACGCTGCACCACTTCGATCGATCACGGGACGACGGTACCAAACGGTGAGCCGATGACGCAATTTTCCAGTTCGTTACAGGGCTCCGTTTGCTTGCTGGAACAACGATCCGCACGGGCCGGTTACTGGTAGCCGTGTAAACCGACGGGGGCCTGTGGCAGCCAACGATCGAATGCCGACATCTGCCGGTGGAACCTCCGTGGCGATCGTCGAAACCGGACCCTTCTTGGCTGAAACAGGTGGATGGGCCAGCGGCGGTAGCATATCAGATATGACAGCCAGACAATCCCTCAGTGACAGGTGGTCCGCCGCATCCAGATCTTCCAGCACCGCAAGAACCGATACATCATCAGAAAGTCACGTAGCACCCGTGAACAGGGCAGTCGCTCTGGTCATGGCCCGATGGAGATACCGGAGAACCGGACCGTGGGCGGTCCCGTATGGATGCCAAGGAACGGATGACCACATCGTCGTTGGATGTGGCAAGGACGGCAACATGTCGTAGACGGCCGCCAAGCAATCCCTCATAGTCATATGGTCCGTAGAGTCGGGCTCTTCAATGACAGATGCCGCAGGCGCATCATCACCAAAGTCTCGTAGAACTCGAGCACAGGCCAATCGATGTACCGTAATGGAAGCCGCCGGTTAACCGGACCGTGGATGGTCCCGTCTAACCTTCGGAGGCCTTGGAAGCCACATCAACTGAAGGTTGGCGCTGACGATCTGTGGAACCCGTAGGGAGCCGTACAGGTCGTGTGGAGTGGCTACGGTCCCGGCTCCGATGCGCCGAAGAGGACTTCCCCGCCGAAGATCGGTGAGCCTTGGAATCCGTGGAGTGTCTATCTGAATGAGCCAGCTTCTTAGAGGGCTGCGTAGAGACCGCAGGCCTGTCATCCGAAGTCTTAGGTATCGGTGGAGCTGAAGAAGCCGCACCCCCTGAAGAGGGGACTGGAACTGGACCTGACCCCGAACCCGCCGGTTTGGGTAAGGTCGCCATTGACGCCATTGTTTCTTCCAGCATGGTCAGTAGAATTGAACGTAACACTTCCGCCACGGAGTCAGCAATCGAAGGCGAAGATTCCACCTTCTTGGTCCTCGCTGACACCACCTTCAGGTAAGCCGCGAACTCGACATCAGACAAGCCCGCACAAAGGTCGCATATAGAAGTGAGGCCACACGAAACACGACAACCTGGACATAAGTCGTGTGGGTCGTCGCCGGCACTAACTTCTTGCAGCGTAACACGCTCGAACTAGTCGCCTGAACATTATCAGATATGATAATAGTAATTTTTCAATCTGTGAAAAGAAAGAAAAACCAACCATAACACACAAATACAAAGCCGGTAAATAAAGACGCCATTTTGCAAATGGCGTCTGACACGACAACCGGCGATATAACAACATTTCATGTAATTAACACTTAGCAAGTCAAGCGAAATACGCGAAAGACATACAAAAACTAACGAAAATTAAGGTGAAAAACATTTCACCCAAACACAAAGCCAGTCAACACAGACACCATTTTGCAAATGGCGTCCGACACGACAACCGGCAATATAAACAACATTTCATGTAATTAAACGCTTGGAAAGTCAAGCGAAATACGCGAAAAAAACATACGAAAGCTAACGAAAACGAAGGTGAAAAACATTTCACCCAAACACGAATACAAAACCAAAGGTCTTATAAAAGTTGACTCCAAACAGAGCCAAGCAAAAGGACGTCCAGACCCTTTAGCGAAGAGAAAAAGAAGGAAGTTACAGTCATGTGACCGGAACCAGAGAGCAGTATGCAGTAGAAGAATTTAGGCCATCCCATTGGCTGTTGGGATGTTCGGACCAGACCACTTGCGTGGTGGGGAGGTGCCCTTGTTTGAGGACAGGTAATGGCTATAGAAAAGTACTTTACTGTATATGAAAGATAAAAAAAAATCCCAATTTTTATTTTTTAAATTAAGGGCTAAAACACATTTGAGTATTTATTCATAACTTTCTTTTTTTTAAATCTTAAAATGTGTTAAATTAATAATAAGTAATAATACAGGCATCAAAATAGGCATACCTTTTGGTACCCTATATGTAGATTATCGTAAAATACAGGCCGATTGTCTGTCCCACAGGGAACACCTTTGTTTCGTACTATCAAATTTACTAGAAGTTAATTATTTTTGAGCCGGTTGATTTGTCAATTGCACACAGAAATATTTTTTTATTTATTTCCAAAACACTTTTACTTTTCTTCTTACGTCAAACCAAACTGAAATTATTCACAAAAGACATTTTTGTAGGAGGATGGGACGGACGGACGGACTATAGAAAAACCTCAAAGTTACAACACATTTATCAAGTTTACAATTCCCATTATTATTACTATAAAATCACATAGCAGATACTTTGATACTTTGTTATTCATTCATATTACTGTTCTTACTGTACTTACACTTGGATGAAAGTTTGATTTAAAAGAAAAAATGACAATTAATCAAAAGTTAGGATGCAGTTTTTGTTTCAAAAAGATTGTGTGAAGAACGAAGTACCGTTCTCGACTCTCTTGACAGGTGCTAACCCCCCAGTAACCTGAATGATCAATCTCAACTTATTTCAATGCCAACTAAAACAAATGTCAAGGCTTAAATATCAAATTAAGGTTCGAGCATGCTGTCCTGGGATCACACCCCAGCTATCTGGTCTGTCTGTCCAGGACAGTGGGTTTGTTGTTAGTAGTTAGTGGTTAGTGATAGAGAAGAGAGTGTAGTGGTTTTACACCTACCGATTGAGTCATTAAAACTCTCTATGAGTGAGAGCTGGTACTGGACTGTGAACCCTGTACCTACCAGCCTTATGTCTGATGGCTTAACCACGACACCACCGAGGCTGATGTAATATAGTTGATGATTTCCACTAGCTCAGGCAATAAATTCACTAGCCAGAACAGAGGAATTTGGCAAACCCCGATGTTATCACAGAAACAGGCATACCTCTTTCATTTTGTCCTTGTTTTCTTTGACCTGCGTGGTGTCGTAGATAGCTCGGTAGTGTTTACAGATGGCTAGATACGAGCCCTCATGCTCATCCAGCTCTATCATCAGCTGGTAAAACTTTAACTTCAGTTCCTGCAAACAAATAGTGTAACATCGTAAAACACAATTTCAAATCAAGTGCAATAAAATAAGCCTGGAAATACTCCCAAATATACAGGGATGTATTTAGCCTAAAATATCTTGGAAGGTGGGGAGACGGTGCAGTAAAAATATCAGCACAGTAATGAATAATTTTTTCCAGTAAAACAAAAGGGCATTTTAAAACTAAAGAGCCTTTTTGGGGTGGGTGGGGTGTTTAGGGGGAGTAACTGCTCCCCTCTAGGTTTGATTTATATGCATGATAGATGACAAATTCCCAAATGCGACTCTGACTGTGTGTCACATTTTGGTGAAGTGTCAGTTTCTGAAAGAAATTCGAAAAGATATATTTGGACCACGAACTGTGATGGAATCCTTTCGATTCCATCCAGAACTTATTTTACAATTTTTACGTGATACTGAGTTTTATTCTAAATTTTAATTTTATCTGTCTGTGATATTTGTATTTTTGCACAGTTCTTTACACTGTGTTTTAATTTAACTATTGAATTTTTATATTGATGATGATCATCACACTGTTGTTGCATTTTACCATAGTTTGACACCCAATAGCCGATGTATTTTTCGTGCTGGGGTGTCGTTAAACATTCATTCAAACATTCATTCATTCATTCATTCCCAAATGCGATGATAATTATATGAACTCTTTTTAACATACCTGTATATCTATATATACATTTATTTTACACATGATATGAATAAATAATATGCATTATTTACTACAGTAAGTATTATTTTACTATATAATTAACCGACAGTTAATTATATATAATCGCTATGAAAGAATGACAAGATATTTGTTTACGAACACCACAGCACATTAAAACCAAAAAATATATTTATAGTCCATTCCATTCTAAGAATATGGGTTTTTTTAATAAATAATTTAAGTTTTGTTTGACATAAGAAGAAAAGTAAAAGTGTTTTGGAAGTAACAAAAGAAAACTATTTTTGCATCCAATTTAAAAAACAATCGGCTCAGATATAAATAACTTGTAGTCAATTACACGAAAAACGGTATTCAAGTGATACAGAGTATAGTTTCTGTTTATCATATTGCCATATCAACACTTAGTTGACATTATCTGGACAGGACACCTGCTGCCACCAAATAGGTTACTCTTCCGAGGAGTATTTTACATGCATTTTCTCAGCTGTAAGGCACTAGTTAGGATGGCATAAAAACACAACTGGTAAATATTTTGTTTTTAATATTATTATTCTTGATAAATTGATTAGTTTAAAGTTTGTTTTGTTTAACGACACCACTAGAGCCCACTGATTTATTAATCATCGGCTATTGGATGTCACACGTTTGGTAATTTTGTCATGTAGTCAGAGAGGAAACCTGCTACATTTTTACATTAGCAGCAAGGGATCTTTTATATGTACCATCCCACAGACAGGATAACATATACCAGGGCCTTTGATATACCAGTTGTGCTGAACAAAATATTTCTTGAAGAACCCACTGCACCAGCCACAGGAGAGTGACCTACCCCCCAGTTTTGTGAATAAAGCAGTCAGTAGAACACTCACCGTGGTATCCTTGTCTTCAAAGTATCGAATGCTCACTTTCTTGCTGATGATTTGAGTCCTGATATAGTCCTTCTTTGCCAGGCACAGTCTCATCTGCTCCAAAATAAACTCGACCTTCTCTTTCTTTTCCATAGATCCAAAGGTTTCAACCTAATCATTAAACACAGATGGTTTATTAACTATTAAAAAATGCTAATAATATAATACAGGTATGCAAAAAAAATACATGATTTGCCAAATTTGATAATTTAAGCAAGAAGTAACGTGTGCCTAAATTCTAAAAAAGGTTTTTTATACTACATATAAACTGAAGAGGGGAAAAAAAAGAGGACACGTGATATATATATATCCTTCAACCACCGTTTCTCTGACAGAATATGATGACGGATAAAGCAAAGTCATATCTGTATAACAGAAGGATATCACTTTTGATGTCACATGCATAGCTACATTACACAATTGCTCCTTTGACCTCTAATTAATCGTACAATGTGGCTGAAATAACAGAAAAATTGCTTTTTTCCCTTAAGTTATATGGTCTGCAGGACAAAGATTTATAGAGAATAACTAGTTAATGACGTTGAATATCTGCTTTATCCTATTCAGGCCGAAAGAAATTCCATGAGGCTTATTTCCCATTCTTACCGTCACAGGATAAAGCAGATATTCGAGGTCATCAACTAGTTATTTTCAATACACACTTACTGAAAAAAGTCATAATAAAATGGACTCAAACCAACTGTGAAGTTTGTAAATGGTTGAAATTTGTGACTTTTGTTCATATCATCTCATAATGTTAATGAATAACCAATAAATAATTTCATAAAAACAATTTGGTTATTTTCAAAACTGTTAATTATATACCTTGTACAATACATGCATCAAAAGATACTCTCTCCATTAGTATATAATTGTTTTGTTTTAACCGGAATCCAATGTGTTTTAAGTCTCATGCATATAAGTCTGAAGTTAATATTTACAAACACAAAGTATCAATTGGCAGGATTTGAACCTACTGCATCGATTCGCATGGCATTTGACAGCATGCTTGGTCAACGGGTACATTCAATCTTCAAGGCTTTAATAAAAGTTTCACTCATACCAACAGCATGTAGTTAAAGCCTTGAGACTTTGCTAAAATCTTGTGTCCAGACTTCTAAAAGTTTTATAAGCACGGGATCTGGTCGTCCTGCTGTTTGTACTAGCTCCAAATGGATATTATTGGAAACTGTCAATGTACAGGAATAGAAAACTAGGGCCAGTTAAAGTTTGTTTTGTTTAATGACACCACTAGAGCACATTGATTTAATAATCATCGGCTATTGGATGTCAAACATTTGGACATACAGTCTCAGAGAGGGATCTTTTATATGCACATCCAACAGACAGGATAGCATATACCACGGCCTTTGATATACCAGTCTTGATGTACTGGCTGGAAAGAGAAATAGCCCAATGGGCCCATTGATGGGGATCGATCCTAGGCCTATTGCGCATCAAGCTAGTGCTTCACCACTGGGCTACGCCCCACCCCACTAGGGTCAGTGACTTTTAATGTACAAAGTTGTCTTTGCTTTTAAACATCAAAAACAAGTGTAGGTGTAAGAAATATTGGGAGATTTTAAACCATTTCACTGGCTGCTGGGATGTTCAGACAAGTCTACTATGACAGGAAGTAAATGCCATTGGTTGGTGGTCAGGTTCAGTTAAAAAGAAATATATGTATTATGTACAAGTGAAGGCATACAAAATATTTGAACAGTGGGTTTTTTCCTTTTGACAAACACCCCAGTAAAATCAGTTATTTCTTACTTGAAGCTCTTGTAAGATGGTGGCCGCTTCAGAAATCTTCCCAGCATCCTCCTTGATTTTTGCCAAGGTCATGGTTAGTCTTGCTCTTTCTATTTCTACATATATCTGTAGCGACAGAATACCAATAATAAACTATTCAGATAATCTGATTAGGAACAGTTCTTACAATTCATAACAAACAATGAAGGAAGAAAATGTTTTATTTAATGACGCGCTCAACACATTTTATTTACATTTATACGGCTTCAGACATATGGTTAAGGACTACACAGATATTGAGGGAGGAAACCTGCTGTTGCCACTTCATGGGCTACTCTTTTCGATTAGCAGCAAAAGATCTTTTATATGCACCATCACACAGACAGGATAGCACATACCACGGCTTTTGATGTACCAGTCGTGGTGCACTGGCTGGAGCGATAAATAGCCCAATGGGCCCACCCGACGGGAATCGATCCCACAACAACTGTGCATTGAGCGACCTCTGTACCCGCCCCACAAGGCCACTAGAACACACCATAAGAAGACTTGGTTAAAGAGCTTTTTAAAACACACACATATATTTATTACACTGTGGTGACGGAGATATCCATGTGATATTTTCCGTCTCCCACAATGTGAAATAAGTCTTTTTTTAAGAGGTCATGACCTCTGATCAGCTGATCAACTGTGTCACACAGTACAACTCCATGTAGTGGGTAGTACAAAAAGTGTGCCCATCATTCCTTTGATTCATATATTTATAATCAAAAAGAAACTTGATGTAAATTCTTACAATTAATGTCAGCTGCATAATTTAACAAAAAATATATTTTAATAATTTTGTTTACCTTTGAAAACATTTATTGCATCGTTTATGTAAACTTGATTGATAAATGTGTGGCAAAGTTTCATTGATAAATAGCTAAATCAAGTCAACACTAAATGATGTAATTTGACAAGTGGTGCAATTTTTTTGGTCTTAGGACTGCATTTTCAAGTCTTGTTTAGTTGTGTTGTAAGCAATTATTGGACTTTTGTTCATTGATAAGCAGCGTAATAAACTGAATACTATACTCGTTCCTGAAAGAAACCATTTATATTACAATTTGTGTATTTTTAATACCACACCACTCACTTTTGCGTGTGACGTACGCTTGAAAACACACTTCTTGTAATATAAATGGTCTCATGCAGGGCACGCACTGGGTCAGCAGAAGATTTGGCCAAATTATCTATTAAACTTACAGAAACCCAGTTTAGTTTTTTTTAACAAAATATCAATTAATACTTGAAATTATTTCGCCAAATTAAAATAAAATTCGCCAATTGTTTTTAAAAATCGCAATTGGCGAATGTGGGGAGTGCCAGAGCCAGCCCTGCTCATGTACATGTATGTAATTTGTGGTGCAGCATATGTAGGTATATCAGCCTGTTCCAAAATCTGTACAATCAGTATGTAATTTGTGGTGCAGCATATGTAGGTATATCAGCCTGTTCCAAAATCTGTACAATCAGTATGTAATTTGTGGTGCAGCATATGTAGGTATATCAGCCTGTTCTGTACAATCAGTATGTAATTTGTGGTGCAGCATATGTAGGTATATCAGCCTGTTCCAAAATCTGTACAATCAGTATGTAATTTGTGGTGCAGCATATGTAGGTATATCAGGATGTTCCAAAATCTGTACAATCAGTATGTAATTTGTGGTGCAGCATATGTAGGTATATCAGGAGCAAAATCTGTACAATGTATGTAATTTGTGGTGCAGCCAGGATGTTCCAAAATCTGTACAATCAGTATGTAATTTGTGGTGCAGCATATGTAGGTATATCAGCCTGTTCCAAAATCTGTACAATCAGTAATTTGTGGTCCAGCAGTATCAGCCTGTTCCAAAATCTGTACAATAATTTGTGGTGCAGCATATGTAGGTATATCAGCCTGTTCCAAAATCTGTACAATCAGTAGGTATATCATGTACGTATATCCTGTTCCAAAATCTGTACAATCAGTATGTAATTTGTGGTGCAGCATATGTAGGTATATCAGCCTGTTCCAAAATCTGTACAATCAGTATGTAATTTGTGGTGCAGCATATGTAGGTATATCAGCCTGTTCCAAAATCTGTACAATCAGTATGTAATTTGTGGTGCAGCATATGTAGGTATATCAGCCTGTTCCAAAATCTGTACAATCAGTATGTAATTTGTGGTGCAGCATATGTAGGTATATCAGCCTGTTCCAAAATCTGTACAATCAGTATGTAATTTGTGGTGCAGCATATGTAGGTATATCAGGATGTTCCAAAATCTGTACAATCAGTATGTAATTTGTGGTGCAGCATATGTAGGTATATCAGCCTGTTCCAAAATCTGTACAATCAGTATGTAATTTGTGGTGCAGCATATGTAGGTATATCAGGATGTTCCAAAATCTGTACAATCAGTATGTAATTTGTGGTGCAGCATATGTAGGTATATCAGCCTGTTCCAAAATCTGTACAATCAGTATGTAATTTGTGGTGCAGCATATGTAGGTATATCAGCCTGTTCCAAAATCTGTACAATCAGTATGTAATTTGTGGTGCAGCATATGTAGGTATATCAGCCTGTTCCAAAATCTGTACAATCAGTATGTAATTTGTGGTGCAGCATATGTACGTATATCAGGATGTTCCAAAATCTGTACAATCAGTATGTAATTTGTGGTGCAGCATATGTAGGTATATCAGCCTGTTCCAAAATCTGTACAATCAGTATGTAATTTGTGGTGCAGCATATGTAGGTATATCAGGATGTTCCAAAATCTGTACAATCAGTATGTAATTTGTGGTGCAGCATATGTAGGTATATCAGGATGTTCCAAAATCTGTACAATACCTATGTAATTTGTGGTGCAGCATATGTAGGTATATCAGCCTGTTCCAAAATCTGTACAATCAGTATGTAATTTGTGGTGCAGCATATGTAGGTATATCAGCATGTTCCAAAATCTGTACAATCAGTATGTAATTTGTGGTGCAGCATATGTAGGTATATCAGCCTGTTCCAAAATCTGTACAATCAGTATGTAATTTGTGGTGCAGCATATGTACGTACATCAGGATGTTCCAAAATCTGTACAATCAGTATGTAATTTGTGGTGCAGCATATGTAGGTATATCAGCCTGTTCCAAAATCTGTACAATCAGTATGTAATTTGTGGTGCAGCATATGTAGGTATATCAGGATGTTCCAAAATCTGTACAATCAGTATGTAATTTGTGGTGCAGCATATGTAGGTATATCAGGATGTTCCAAAATCTGTACAATACCTATGTAATTTGTGGTGCAGCATATGTAGGTATATCAGCCTGTTCCAAAATCTGTACAATCAGTATGTAATTTGTGGTGCAGCATATGTAGGTATATCAGCATGTTCCAAAATCTGTACAATCAGTATGTAATTTGTGGTGCAGCATATGTAGGTATATCAGCCTGTTCCAAAATCTGTACAATCAGTATGTAATTTGTGGTGCAGCATATGTACGTATATCAGGATGTTCCAAAATCTGTACAATCAGTGTGTAATTTGTGGTGCAGCATATGTAGGTATATCAGCCTGTTCCAAAATCTGTACAATCAGTATGTAATTTGTGGTGTAGCATATGTAGGTATATCAGCCTGTTCCAAAATCTGTACAATCAGTATGTAATTTGTGGTGCAGCATATGTAGGTATATCAGGATGTTCCAAAATCTGTACAATACCTATGTAATTTGTGGTGCAGCATATGTAGGTATATCAGCCTGTTCCAAAATCTGTACAATCAGTATGTAATTTGTGGTGCAGCAAATGTAGGTATATCAGCCTGTTCCAAAATCTGTACAATCAGTATGTAATTTGTGGTGCAGCATATGTAGGTATATCAGCCTGTTCCAAAATCTGTACAATCAGTATGTAATTTGTGGTGCAGCATATGTACGTATATCAGGATGTTCCAAAATCTGTACAATCAGTATGTAATTTGTGGTGCAGCATATGTAGGTATATCGTGATGTTCCAAAATCTGTACAATCAGTATGTAATTTGTGGTGCAGCATATGTACGTATATCAGGATGTTCCAAAATCTGTACAATCAGTATGTAATTTGTGGTGCAGCATATGTACGTATATCAGGATGTTCCAAAATCTGTACAATCAGTATGTAATATGGTAATAAATATCTCAGTCATTGACCATTAAAATAAAACACTGCTGTGTAAGAGTACTGTTGTAACTGACTTTTCCAGCGGTAACTGTCCGGAGAGTGTCAATCAGCTTCAACTTGACATCCTGTGATGGAGTCTTTTCAACGTAAGTACAAGCTTCTTGGATCATTTTTGTGACAGCCTGTGCAAAAAATAAAATAAAATAACATTTAATATTTTCAAAAGAAATTGCCAATAGTTAATTAGCACTAGAGATGGGCACTCTTTGAACTTTGGTTTAAACAATATTTATTTTTATTTATTTACCAAATTGTAATGGTAATGAATTGGTCAACAGGCAATGCCTATATTAAGACCTCTCCAAACACTAATTTTAGGTATATATGCAGTAGAGAACAGCCATAATACAACCAGTGAATAAAACGAGGGCAGTCAAATGCCAACATTCAATCTCAAATAGTCAAAAGGATGTTATTTGAAAATGAGTTATTTTTAAAAAGACTATGAACATCCAATGTATGATACTGTATAATTAAAATAGCTAATATGTTTCATAACCCAGGGCCCGAACTGAATGACGGCACCTACAGCAATTTCCGCCATTCATATATAATTTGAAGTGGGTGGAAAGCGTCGCCAGCAACAATTTTGTTCCGCTGAAAAAATATATATACTGCCATCGGTAAAACTCCTCAACAATGGCAAAATAATATCTTGTGTACATTATCTGCCAATATTTAACATTTGTACATTTAAAATATATCTACATGCAAAACAATAACCTTTCAGTCATGTTTATTTGCTGCAAACTGACAGTTTAAAAATTACCAGATGCAAGCTCAAAATTGCTGTAGTTGGCCGTTTCACCCATGGCAATTAAAAAACCAAAATGCTGTGGGTGACAAATTCTAAAGTTTGAGCCCTGATAATCTTAAGGAAAGAAAAGAGCGAAAGAAATGTTTTATTTAATAACTCATTCAACACATTTTAATTAAGGTTATACTGTGCAAGACAAACATGTATTGTAAAGGACCACACAGAAGAGAGGAAGGAAGGAAATGTTTTATTTAACGACGCACCCAACACATTTTATTTACTGTTATATGGCATCGGACCACACAGATATTGTGAGAGGAAACCCACAGTCGCCACTCCATGGGCTTCTCTTTTCGATTAGCAGCAAGGGATCTCTTATGTGCACCATCAAACAGACAGGGTAGTACATACCACAACCTTTGATATGCCAGTCTAGTGCACTGGCAGAAACAAGAAATAGCCAAATGGGCCCACCGACGGGGATCAATCCCAGACTGACCGAGCACTTTACCACTGGGCTATGTCCCGACCCCACACAGAAGAAAGAGGACGCCCGGTGTCACCAAGCCATGGGCTACTCTTTCTGATTCGCAGCAAGGCATATTTTATATGCAGCATCTCACAGACAGTATCTATAGTATATACCATGACCTTTGTTACACCAGTTATGGAGCACTGGCTGGAACAAGAAATAGCCCAATGGGCCCACCAACTGCACACCAGGCAAGCAGTTTACCACTGGTCTACATTCCGCAGCTATAATCTTTAGTGGGGAAAAAAAACCTATACAAGTAGAAAAAGTTCTGTATAAAAATAAAATGAACCATCAAATCTGAGAATTACCTGTTTGATTTGGCCACGTTTTTTGGTAAGTAAGACAATGTTTTCATTCAAGGCATCCCAGTTTTTACTCTCAAAACAAAGTTTAACCACTGATACCAAAATACGACCAGTGGAATGTGTGTCTGAGGCCTGAAATAAATGAATAAATAAATGAACACCAACAAACAATGAAAAATATACATATATCTAAATGTGGATCCAAGATGCTTCAGAATTATCATTTAATTTGTCCAATGTGTTTTGTATACATGTAGTACAATAATAATTTTAAAAATAAATAAATATATCTATAGATATAATATTCATTTAATTATGTTGTGAGTGGTCAACAATGGCCAAAAGACTGCATATAAACACAACCTCCATTCCATACATGTATTTGTTGGTTTACACATTACATTTAGGTTTTACATTCCGAAGATTGGAGACATTTACTAGTATATAGGCGTACCATATGTTTGCCGATCCACTTCATTTACTTGAATAAATAGTTTAAAAAACACACCCCACTTTGATATACATACATGTATGTAACTTCATATACATGTATATACAGCAATTATAGCTTTCAAGGCTGGCTCTGCCACTCGACAAATTTGCCAATTGCGAATTTTTAGAACAAATGGCAAATTTTATTTTAATCTGGCAAATTTCTTTTTATAATAATTCGTATTTTGTTGGAATATAGCTATAGGTTTTGCATTTTTGAGATAATGTGGCAAATTTCCTAATCACCCAGAACTAGCCCTGGCTCTATTTTTATTTCAAATAGTTGGTACATAATTAACTGAAACATTTTCATTATGGCTAATAAGAATCCCAATTGGCCAATGTTTTGGCCCTGGTTGTTCACAAAACTTTAAAATTATAAACAGTATATCACTTCACAGCTGTTCACGTAAACAACAGCAGAAAACGTTAAAAAAAATCCCTATAGGATGTGTGTGATTGGAAATAAATAGTTACAAATATGTATATAATAGTCAGTAAAAATATTACTCACTGTACGAGTCTGTTTTTCCAATGACAACAGAATGTCTAATGCCTCTGTAAGCTTCCCTTGCTGTAATAATAATAAAAATAATAATGATAATAATAATAATAGTGAGTATTAATAATAATAATAGTGAGTAAGGTAGGTTATAAAAAAAAAAAAATTGTGTGTCCATTTGTTGCACTATTTCGGTTGAGAAACGTTTAAAACATGGTGCCACAAGTTTTGAATACCAGCTACATATAGGGTATGTAATAAGGTTCGGACATAGAATGAATGAATGAATGTTTAACAACACCCCAGCATGAAAAATACATCGGCTATTGGGTGTCAAACTAAGATTCGGACGTAAAAGTCCCTTTGGACTAATAATGAGGGGTGAAAAAAAAAAAAGGACAACAGAACGTGAAAGGAGGCCGCAAAATGCAATAGAATGGAGCAGCGAAAAGACTGCAAACAAAAATAATTTAAAGTCTGATCATTAATTAATGTCAATTTTCTATTATTTTGACCAAATCGAATTATGTCCCTTGAACCAAAAATCCAATTTTTATGGGGTTTAGAAGCGAGATGATTACTATTATTTGAAAGGTATTCCTTCACTACAGCTAAAACTAAATTTATGTCATTCTTCAGAAGCTTAGTGTCTACGAACCCTAATATCACGAAATAAACAGACAAACGAATGGCAATGACAAAGCGAATTACAAAAACATTTCAACAAGTACTCCTCATTTATGGAATACAAATTATTGTCAGAAAAACTTAAGTACTGATATACCTTTGCGAGTTTTTCACACTTAGGCAATTTTTCATCTACAGTGGAACTATAATCCACGTCCATCCGTTGTAGACGGCCTTCGGCTGCGTCCACCATGTTTGCGATTTGCAATTGACTGTTACCGTCCGCAATAATTTAAAAGCGTAGTATTATTATGAAGCGGTTTTGCCAATACGGTCTATTTCGGGCGAGATGTTTCCGTAACTCGCGTAACATGATAATAATACAATCAATCAGTCAATCAATCTTTATTTATGAATAATACAAAGAACATGGCACATTTTAAGACATAATTTTTTTTACTAAGAACATTTATACAGTCATGTGTGGACTTAAGTGAATAAAGACACATCTTGTACCTAAACATACAAATTTATACATATTTTAGATGGTTTAAAAATGAATATGACTATGCTATGATAAATAAAGCACAAAGTAGCAAAATTTAATTAATTTTTCCCCCGTTTTACTTTTTACTCCTTTTTTTTTGTTTTGTTAAAAACATAACTAAGAAATCCCTACTTTTTACAAAAGAAGATGTTTCAGTTTCGTTTTGTTCTATTCTACTCTGTTCAATATAAGAAAACATGTAAAACATGAACATTTCACACATTTACCCAAGTTTGAAACCCATTTTCTTTCTTTTTCTTTTAATTAAAATTTACAATACAAGAAATTGGAGTATCATCCCGCTGCTCAGTATTAAAATGGAAAACAACACTAATTTTCTTTTTACGTGTGACAAAGCTGGTGACCAAACAATATTAAAGAATATTGTGTGACAGAATTAAAAATAAAATAAATACAGTACCCCCAATAACACATCTTTAAAATTAATGGATGGATGGATGGATGGATGGATGGGTGGGTGGATGGGTGGATGGGTGGGTGGGTCTTTGGGTGGGAAGATGGATGGATAGATGGATGGATGGATGGATGAATACTTGTTTTATTAGTATGTACTCTACATTATTTTAAAGGGACATTCCCGAGGTTTCTGCAATTTTCAAGATGTTATCGACTAACAGAGACTTTTTAACGATTGTAATTGCATATCAAATAAATTTTTCTGCATAAAATGTTAGTGGCTGTATATTAAATGTGTTTTTGATCGTTATAATATTTGTACTAGGTTAAATTTCATTTTATTTCCTAAAATATTTTTTTTTCGCACGTACTAAATTATTTGAAAACTAAATCCAGTTTGGGTTTCCTACAAATATTGAGACGACCAGAAACACATTGAATATACAGACACTGATATTCTAAACAAGAAAATATATTTAATATGTAAGTTTAATAGTAGAAATATGTTATTAGTCGGAAACATCTTACAATGCAGCAAACTCAGGAATGTCCCTTTAAAAGTTGTTTAATTTTTATTTTATAGTACTTTATGTTCCATATGGGAAAGGAAATTTGTACGGAATTTACGCAAATAAATCTGATATTAATTACAATATAAACATTTTAGTTGTTCGTTTTTATGGTAAGCGCTAAGTGTTTTTTTTTCAATGTAAACTACTTTCAGTTATTCTTTCAGTTGTACTATCAAATTATAGTTAACTTAAGCATTCCTCTATTTACTTAAGTGATAAAGCTTCAGGAATTAATTGTTTCTGGTCGTTCTGGTATTTACTAAAAATTACCTTTTTTCAAAACAAAAATATATATTAATTTAATTACATCGAATAAATAAGGCCAACGGCTTTTGTCCATTGTATGGGAGATAATCCTTACTAAATAATTAGAAATTAAGGTTTCAAGAGTTATCTCCCTTAGATTATTATTATGTTTACATATAGAATTTTTATTATTAAAATCAGCGTAGTAATGCTAGTTTTATTAGGGGAAGCATACTATTATATAGAACTTATTTATTACACTTCATTACAAATTAATGCATTAAATATAATATCTTTCGTGATTTGTTATTAACTTTCCAGCTTCAAAATCATTACTCGAATTACACGTCCCACGCATGTGCGTTCGAACACGACCATTATTTTCAGACAAAACTTCCGGTATTATAGTGTTGACCATTCCAGAAAGTGTTGTCAAATCTTTGACACTGACAGTTGTGATCGAGTATCATATTCGCGCCGATTATGTTGCTCATGTTTGGTTACTGACAGCTGCCAGCCAACATGCATATAAAAGAGTACAGAATATGCATGCCTCTCACAGTTGAAGAGGTAAGCCATGGACCGATGGGGACTTGCTGAGTTAGTGTCCGAACCAAATTGTTAACAACTACGAAAAATTATGGAATATTCTTCAAGAGGGGTGAAAGGATAAGTCTTAATCTAACAACGTCATAACATGTTATGATATAAAAGCAAACGTGATGACGTCATATTATTTATTATTATTATTTTTTTTTTAATGATACCACTAGAGATCATTGATTTCATATTAATTGTGTCACATACTTTTGAGGCTTTCACCCCTCTTGAAGAGTATTCCATAAACAAGCAACATGGCAGACGACAGAAAACGGCATGTATTTTTTCCTATGCAATCTCAGCAAAGACGATATTGGCGACATCGTTGCAATCTCGTGTGTGGAATCTGTATATTCGTAGTGGTTTTTTTTGTGATTTGTGTCTGGACAAACTTTGGAGGAAATCTAACGGCAATTAAAGTTACATTCTCCGTATACCATATTATAACATCATGTACAAATGTGAAATACAAGCTCAAATGCACTTTTAAAAAAGTCGTGTGTGTTTGCTATGAACGGATATCGTCAAACGTATATGCTTGATTCGTCGCCTTTGCCGCCATAGCTTGGCAAAGCACAAACGACAGCCTGTTGTCAGTTTCAGTTAACACGTGCGTTTGCTGATTTCAAATTGTAGAGTTCGTCTCAAAAAATTAAAAGAGTTAAAACCGGTTTGATCTTGACAACTTATTATCGACAGTCGTACCTTCCTATTTCAAAATTGATATTTTATAAAATGTTAGTAGAACTTTCAAAGTTTAGTTTGTATACTAGTAACACATTAATCATGTATATATTTTAGAAATAAAATATACTAAAGTAGACAATGAACGTTTCACTTCTTAATTTTATGTATTAAAATTGACAAATTCAAATAAATATTATTTCGTTTGGAAAGGGTAAAGTTGGGGGGGGTAGGGGTTGTTTAACGACATCAAAGATAAAGCATACGATTTATTATTGCCCCAGCAGGCACTCTTAATGGGGAAAATAAAAATCACTGAGAAATTATCATGCATTGGTTTAACGTACACTACTATTGGACGATTTGACGCCAACAAACCAATCACCTTGTCGATACTAAATATGACGTCATCACGATTTGGCAAAGCACACACAATGATGTCACGTAGTTTAAAGAGTTTGTGTTTATGTCTTTCTGGTTTCAGTGTTAAACTTGTAATAAAATGGTTGTTTAATGCAATTTATTATAGATATTCTTTACAGAATATATAGAACTTTGGGCTTTGAAAATTATCCGTGAATCGTGAATAAAATACAAAGTTAAAGCAATACCCAGAACAGTAAAGTAGTTAACGTCGTT
Organism: Gigantopelta aegis; assembly: GCF_016097555.1. Lineage (NCBI taxonomy): Eukaryota > Metazoa > Mollusca > Gastropoda > Neomphalida > Peltospiridae > Gigantopelta > Gigantopelta aegis. The sequence goes on from NC_054706.1 coordinate 56,543,043, forward strand.
TCTATATACGTGGACGTGTAGCCGATGTAGGCTATATCGAAAATAAAGGCTTTTAAAAACCATACCTAGGGTAATAAATAGAATAACAAACTCGGTACCAGTTATTATCAAATTTATGTCCCTCGTGAAATACTTTTCATTTGTCACTCGCTAAAGCTCATGACAATTGAAAATTATTTCACTCGGGATATAAATTTGATAATAACTGGGAACTTGTTTATTATCCTCTATATAATCATCCGACCCCATACAACCGTAAATAAAATGTGTTGTGTGCGTCGTTAAATAAAACATATCCTATCCTTCCTTCCATCTACTGTTGGATGTCTAACATTTGGAAATTTTGACATATAATCTTAGAGAGGAATCGGGTGCATGTGCAGGAGGAGGGTATTGGAGGTCGAAACCCTTACTTGCCCAAGCTTAAAAAAATTTGAAATGTATTTTTGCGGGGAGCATGGCCCCATATAAACTTCGCTCAATGCAGTCTATAACCCCAACCCCGCTGAAATCCCTGCACGCGTGCCTTGGAAACCCGCTACATTTTTTATTTAGCAAGGGATCGTTTATATGTACCATCCGACAGACGGGATATCACATACCATGGTCTTTTATATACCCACCGATGGGGATCGATCCTAGACTGACTGCGCATTTCCAAAAAACACCTTTTTAGGTCTAAGTAATGAATAAAAATAACATATAGTCTTGAAAAATGTTAACGTAAATCGAACACAGTATCCTCTACCTCTACCCCTAGAGCGTTACGTAATTAATAACACCCCCTTACATGTAACACACATGGCAACAGCGGGCCACTGTCAAAATTTCAAGGCAAATCCCCCACCCACCGACCCCTGGAAAGGCGTTGTACCATACCTCTATGGATATAAATATGTTTTGGAGATATGAGACAGTTAAATTTGTTCAAAAATTGCGAAATCTCACGTGATCTCTTGTTGGGGAATTCTATACTTATGATAAGCCAATGAAAACCGAGATCGGTACGAGCCCGTCAAAAGTGTCACACTTTCAAAATCATGGCTTTGTTTTTAACCTGGATAAGCCAGCATAGTGAAACCAATGTGGAGTGCGGCGTCATATATGCACCAAACGTAATTGGATTTTCTGTTCTATATTCTTAAATAATAAAAATATTCCAGATACTGCCACTTTAAAGGTAGGAGAGTAATTTTTTGTAGTTGTTAACAATTTAGTTCGGACAGTAGTGAGTACTCTGTCGTTTGGGAGCATTTGGATGTTTATGATCGGTCTCTACTGTCAGAGATCACTGTATAGCAAAAACGAAATGGATGCCTAAAACCTGGTTGTCAAAAAGTCCCGCTCTAATAGTCTAAACCAATAATAACCCTATGTTTGATGTTGAATACCGTTATCAATGTTATGGTATTTAATAACCAATAATAACCCTATGTTTGATGTTGAATACCGTTATCAATGTTATGGTATTTAATAACCAATAATAACCCTATGTTTGATGTTGAATACCGTTATCAATGTTATGGTATTTAATAACCAATAATAACCCTATGTTTGATGCTGAATACCGTTATCAATGTTATGGTATTTAATAACCAATAATAACCCTATGTTTGATGTTGAATACCGTTATCAATGTTATGGTATTTAATAACCAATAATAACCCTATGTTTGATGTTGAATACCGTTATCAATGTTATGGTATTTAATTTTAACGGGACTGTCCTGAGTTTCCTGCATTGTAAGATGTTTTCAACTAATAAAATCTTTTAACGTCTAAAAACACGGATTAAATATATTCCATGTGTTTTTGGTCGTCTTAATATTTGTAAGAGGCCCAAACTGGATTTTGTCTTCAAATAATTTCATACGTACAATTTTTTTTTATTTTAGGAAATAAAATGAAATTTTACATAGTACAAACACTAGAATGATCAGAAACACGTTTAATATACAGCCACTAATAATTTATGCAGAAAAGTATTTTTGATATGTAATTACAGTCGTTAAAAAGTCAACAACATATTAAAAATTGCAGCAAACTCAGGACTGTCCCTTTAACGTCAAACACAGGGTTATTATTATATTAGAGCAGGAATCTTTGACTACCTGATGGTAGGCAGCCATTCCCTGTTTTTGCTACACAGTTATCTGTTTGTTATCTGCAAACTTGAAAATGTCCGTCTACAGGTAGCTGTCGAACGGCAGAGTATACTCGGGCTAACCATGGACATGATGAACTTGAAATTAATGTTGATGGTCTATTCTAAATTTAACTGTCTAAAGATAAATATTTTTGTTGCAGACTGCAGCTTTAATTTACCCTACTGTCATATGTCTTTCATCAATATTGGTTGGCGATACTTCTTATATTAGTAAGAACAGTCCAATGCATAGGAACAACCTCTGGATTAGTGTGTTGTGGGTGTGTGGGTTGGCACAGCAACAATAAATGCTGTTGCCAAAAAAGCAAATCTAGTCCAAGACAACAAATATCACTTGATCAGTATAAATTTTCAAAACAAAATGTTCTCTGTTATGTTATCTGTTTTTGTCTGTGATATATTGTAATGGTTGTGGTTGCAGTATCATATTGGTCAGCTGTACATGATCACAAAACACTGTCATGAGCAGAGTAACCAGGGCGAAGGTGTTGAGGTTGTGAAGAACGAGCCGTGCGAACATCCAGAACATGGGCGTGGCCAGTACACGGAGAAACGCATTTACCTGTCCAGGTAACTCAGCATACCTTTCACACAATAACACACCACATACACCTGTATCTCAATATCAGAGAAACATATTTACCTGTCCAGGTAACTCAACACACTTTTCACACATACAGTACATGAAGAAATACATTTACCTGTCCAGGTAACTCAGCATACCCTTCACACACCAACACACAACATACCAGTACACAGAGAAACACATTTACCTGTCCAGGTAACTCAGAACACCCATCACACACCAACACACCACATACCAGTACACAGAGAAACACATTTACCTGTCCAGATAACTCAGCACACCCTTCACACACCAACACACCACATACCAGTACACAGAGAAAGACATTTACCTGTCCAGGTAACTCAGAGCACCCTTCACACACCGACACACCACATACCAGTACACAGAGAAACACATTTGCCTGTCCAGGTAACGCAGAACACCCTTCACACACCAACACACCACATACCAGTACACAGAGAAACACATTTACCTGTCCAGGTAACTCAGCACACCCTTCACACACCAACACACCACATACCAGTACACAGAGAAACACATTTACCTGTCCAGGTAATGCAGCACACCTTTCACACCAACACACCACATACCAGTACACAGAGAAACACATTTACCTGTCCAGGTAATGCAGCACACCCTTCACACACCAACACACCACATACCAGTACACAGAGAAACACATTTACCTGTCCAGGTAACTCAGCAGACCCTTCACACACCAACACACAACATACCAGTACACAGAGAAACACACCCTGTCCAGGTAACTCAGAACACACACACCAACACACCACATACCAGTACACAGAGAAACACATTTACAGTTACATGTACCAGGAAAACATTTACCTGTCCAGCATACCCTTCACACACCAACACACCACATACCAGTACACAGAGAAAGACATTTACCTGTCCAGGTAACTTACTTGTACATGTACACAGAGAAACACATTTACCTGTCAGGTAACGCAGGTACACACCAACACACCACCCGCAGTACACAGAGAAACACAGTTACCTCAGCATACCTTTTACACACACATAACACACCACAATAACACACCACGTACACCTGTATCTCAGTAACAGAGAAACATATTTACCTGTCCAGGTAACTCAACACACTTTTCACACATACCAGTACACAGAGAAGCACATTTACCTGTCCAGGTAACTCAGCACACCTTTCACACACCAACACACCACATATCAGTACACAGAGAAACACATTTATCTGTCCAGGTAACTCAACACACTTTTCACACATACCAGTACACCGAGAAACACATTTACCTATCCAGATAACTCAGCACACCTTGCACACACCAACACACCACATACCAGTACACAGAGAAATGCATTTACCTGTCCAGGTAACTCAGCATACCTTTCAGACACCTACCTAGAGAAATTCATTTACCTGTACACAGAGAAACACATTTACCTGTCCAGGTAACTCAGCATACCTTTTCACACAATAACACACCACATACACCTGTATCTCAGTAACAGAGAAACATATTTACCTGTCCAGGTAACTCAACACATTTTTCACACATACCAGTACACTGAGAAACACATTTACCTGTCCAGGTAACTCGGCATACCTTTCACACAATAACACACCACATACACCTGTATCTCAGTAACAGAGAAACATATTTACCTGTCCAGGTAACTCAACACACTTTTCACACATACCAGTACACCGAAAAACACATTTACCTGTCCAGGTAACTTAACACACCTTTCACACATACCAGAACACAAAGAAACATATTTACCTGTCTAGGTAAATCAAACACCTTTCACACACCTAAACCTCACATCAGTGCACAGAGAAATGCCCACATAAAACAACACACACACACACACACACACACACACACACACACACACACACGAACATACACACGAACATACACACAAACACACACACACACACACACACATGAACACACACACACAAAAACAAAACATATTTCCCACTTTCCCATTCCCCAAGTCTTTTCCATTCTCTTCCACCTTCTCTCCCCCCCCACCCTTACCTTTCCCACCTTACCCCTTATCTTTTCCACCATTCGCACACCATGTCCCCATACTTCTCTTATCTTTCTTCTTCCACCTTCTCCCCCCACCCTTACCTTTCCCACCTTACCCCTTATCTTTTCCACCATTCGCACACCGTGTCCCCTTACTTCTCTTATCTTTCTTCTTCCATCCATGTCACTCCTGACCTTTCTCTCCAACCTTCCACACTCACCTCAGGTAATCTTTAGTCAGCCTACAGCAGTGCTCGAAATTTGTGACAGTAATCAACAGTGCTGCTCTGCTGAACAATCAAAGACTGTGGTATGTGCTATCCTGTCTATGGGATGGTGTATATAAAAGATCCCTTGCCACTAATGGCAAAATGTAACTGGTTTCCTTTCTAAGACTATATGTCAAAATTACCAAATGTTTGACATCCAACAGCCGACGATTAATAAATCAATGTGCTCTAGTGGTGTCATTAAACAAAACAACTTTTTTTCTTTCTCATCTATCGCCCTCTGCTTATCATTCTCATTATGTTAATATAAAAACTTTCCAATTTCTCCCACAAATTTCAATCTGTTTCGATCCTGTCTGTCAGTTTCCTCCGACTCTGTCTTCTGAGCTACCGGCCTCGGTGGCGCCATGGTTAGGCCATCGGTCTACAGGCTGGTAGGTACTGGGTTCGGATCCCAGTTGAGGCATGGGATTTTTAATCCAGATACCGACTCCAAACCCTGCAAGGCGCAATGGGTAGGTGTAAACCACTTGCACCGACCAGTGATCCATAACTGGTTCAACAAAGGCCATGGTTTGTGCTATCCTGTATGTGGGAAGCGCAAATAAAAGATCCCTTGCTGCTAATTGGAAAGAGTAGCCCATGTAGTGGCGACAGCGGGTTTCCTCTCAAACTCTGTGTGGTCCTTAACCATATGTCTGACGCCATATAACTGTAAATAAAATGTGTTGAGTGCATCGTTAAATAAAACATTTCTTTCTTTCCGTCTTCTGAGCTGTCCACACCATCGCCTACCTGTCTCAACTTCCTTCACGGGTGCAGTATCTGGTCTCTCTATATACTTCCCTACACCCACCTAACATCCTCGTTTATTGCTGCTAATAAAGCTTGTCTGACCCACAGCACTAACTAACAACCCCTGGTAGTAGAGTATAGTACATATAGGTGGTTACAAGCTATAGTGCCTCTTAACAATGCTAGAAACTAGCAACTACTGAACATACATTTTTGTTTTTAAAATCAGCAGTGCAGCTGCGAAATGTTGTTGGTTAATTGATATGAGGTAGCATTTTGATTATTATTGGGAATTTATTTGTTTACCATCTCTACTAAAGTTTTGTAGCGAGATGATCTAAATTTCAAAGGCTGCTACAGCAGTTATATATATATATATATATTTTACATACATCTATATACGGTAATTTGTGTTTATATTGTCGACTGCATTAATTATTACATATTTTCATTAAGAATTGTTTGTTGTTTTTGTGAATTTATCAACGTATAAAACTATAACAGGTTCAAATTGTACAAAATCGCGTAGTGTAGCAAAA